>NC_056727.1:223414430-223569430 GCF_019279795.1 Protopterus annectens
CGCTTGAAGAAACTACTCTGAGAATACAACCCAGCCACATTACCTCAAAATACATCTAATGCTGCATAGGAGACAGTGTGGCTCCCTATGACATTTCATGTACAACTGCTAGTTGTGCAGCTGCAGTATGAAATCTACCCCATCTCCAAAAGTAAAAATTTTACATCAGTGTTGCATAGTGTTTATATCATGTCATTTTTATTTTAATAATGATGGTAAATAGCATCCATATTACTAAAGTGACAGTGTCCATTCCTTTGAATATAGCACATGAGGTATGTTGCCATGAAGTGACATAGTGCATATCCTGTGAATGCATATTTGATTTTATCCTACAAATAAGCACTGCAGACATTTACCACAGATGGTGTTCATACTCATGACATATGCATGTAACACAGATGGTGTCCATACACATGACATATACATGTACCACAAATGATGTTCATACTCATGACACATACATGCACCAAAAATGGTGTTCATACTCACAACATGTACATGTACCACAAATGGTGTTCATATCCATGACATATAAATGCACTACAAATGGTGCTCATACTCATGACATATACATGCACCACAAATGGTGTTCATACTCATGACATATACATGCACCACAAATGGTGTTCATGCCCATTACATATACATGTACCACAAACAGTGTTTATACTCATGACATATACATGTACCACAAATGATGTTCATACTCATGTCATATACATGCATCACAAATGGTGTTCATACTCATGACATATACACGCACCACAAATGATGTTCATACCCATAACATATACATGTACCACAAATGTTCATGCCCATGACTATACATGTACCACAAACAGTGTTCATACTCATGACATATACATGTACCACAAATGGTATTCATACTCATGACATATACATGCACCACAAGTGGTGTTCATACTCATGACATATACATGCACCACATATGGTGTTCATACTCATAACATATACATGCACGACAAATGGTGTTCAGACTCATGACATATACATACACCACAAATGGTGTTCATACTCATGACATATACATGCATCACAAATGGTGTTCATACTCATGACATATAAATGCACCACAAATGATGTTCATACTCATGAGATATACATACACCACAAATGGTGTTCAACCTACTGACATATACATGCACCACAAATGTTCATACTCATGACATATACATGCACCACAAATGGTGTTCATACTCATGACATATACATGCACCACATATGGTGTTCATACTCATAACATATACATGCACCACAAATGGTGTTCAGACTCATGACATATACATACACCACAAATGGTATTCATACTCATGACATATACATGCACCACAAGTGGTGTTCATACTCATGACATATACATGTACCACAAATGGTGTTCATACTCATGAGATATACATACACCACAAATGGTGTTCAACCTACTGACATATACATGCACCACAAATGTTCATACTCATGACATATACATGCACCACAAATGGTGTTCATACTTATGACATATATATGCACCACAAATGGTGTTCATACTCATGACATATACATACACCACAAATGGTGTTCATCCTCCTGACATATACATGCACCACAGATGGTGTTCATCCTCCTGACATATACATGCACCACAAATGGTGTTCATACTCATGACATATATATGCACCACAAATGGTGTTCATACTCATGACATATACAGGCACCAAAAATGGTGTTTGTACTCATGACATGTACCACAAATGGTGTTCATCCTCCTGACATATACATGCACCAAAAATGGTGTTCATACTCATGACATGTACATGCACCACAAATGGTGTTCATATCCATGACATATACATGCACTACAAATGGTGTTCATACTCATGACATATACATGCACCACAAATGGTGTTCATACTCATGACATATACATGCATCACAAATGGTGTTTACTCTCATGACATAAATGCACCACAAATTATGTTCATACTCGTAACATATTCATGTACCACAAATGGTGTTCATACATATGACATATACATACACCACAAATGGTGTTCATCCTCCTGACATATACATGCACCACAAAAGGTGTTCATACTCATGACATATACATGCACTACAAATGGTGTTCATACTCATGACATATACATGCACCACAAATGGTGTTCATACTCATGACATAGATATATATGCACCACAAATGGTGCTCATACTCATGACATATACATGCACCACAAATGGTGCTCATACTCATGACATATACATACATGCACCACAAATGGTGTTCATGCTCAATGACATATACATACACCACAAATGGTGTTCATACTCATAACATATACATTTATGTGTGTTCTAGATGAACCCATCATGATCCAAGAATGAGAAATTCTCCTCCCATAAACATTAGATAATAATCAGTGTCCTACAAGAGCAAGGCAGAAATGTGCTGGGAAGGACAGCTTATATGTATGTATTTATTTATTTATCTATTTATTTATTGACATTTGATTCCTGGGAAAGTCCAGCTTTTTAGATGCCCATTTTTAGCAAAGATCCAAGGAGAAAAGCCCCAAAGTATTGCAAAAACATTTTAAGAACAATCATTTTACAATCTTCAAAAATAATACAAAAGCATCTATAGTTCAAATAATTATAAGACATAAATAACATGAAAACATTGGCTAAGAATAGATAAAACATATCTGACAATGATTTAATATTTAGACAAATTTTAGTCACTTTATAGAGAAATTTAAAGTTAAGTTAGTATAACACAAACAAGAATTGCAATAAGAAGTGAGAGAAAGATTATGGCATATAGAGAAAGAGAGTCAGAAGAGAGAAATAGATTAAAGTAAGGAAGTGAGTTAAGAAGGGAGAGTAAGGAGGTGTAAGGTATGAATAAATGTTGTTGTTGTTTGTCTTTCAGCTTTTCCCGGTAAGGGGTCGCCACAGCGGAACTCCAGTCTGCTAATGATTGGTAGTAGATTTTTACGAAACGTCGAGGTGCCAGCTCGATGCCCAACCTTCAACGAAGGCACTCCCATTTACGCACGCATGTCTTCGAATGCTACCCAACCATGGGGAGGGCATGCAGACTCCACACAGAATGCACTCCCAAGCCCAGCCGAGAATCGAACAGGAGAACCTCTTGCTGTGAGGTAACAATGCTACCGCCGTACCACTGTGGCATGATATAAGGTAAGAATAAATACTTGTTCATATTTAGGGATAAATACACAGAAATACCTTACTGAAGGGATACAAGGCCTATATAGCATGTCATACATGGACCAACTCAAAGGCTTCCTACTGTACTTGGTATGCTACAGACTGCTTGGAGGTTACTGCGTCTGGCATATACGGCATTCTCTCATTACTGCTAGATTTACTGCACATCAGCAAGTCATATGACATCAGAAATATTCTGTCTGGGGACCTGTAATGTTGTACAGGTGAGCGTGGAGGCAACACAGGAACTATAAAGGTCTACTCATATGACAGATAAGTGAATATTTGCCTGGCAAGTCAACAGCATTTGAGACATGATGACTCCTACTGGAATGTGCAGTTGTGGACAACCTAGCATGAAGCTTATGTCAATGTATGATATATGTGAATGCTACAGTATGAAATATTATGTAGCTTAATAAATAACATGGGGAGCTAAACATTTTCTGCATCATCAACAGAACAGTTTTGAGGGACAGGTATATTTTGCAGAGAGTACCATTGGTATAGAACAGACTCCCCATCCACATAAAACAACGTTCATCCTTGTGCATTTTGAAGTGCAAGTGAGATCTATGGATAGGAAACAGAAAATGTACTCCAAAACTGCCCCCTGTACTACTAATGGACAGATGTAGCTCCTAAATGCTTTAGCCCATGCATGGGTCCCCTCAAATTATCTATTATATGATCCCATGTATTCTCATTATGGTTAATATATAATTATTGACCATGGGGTGGGTGAAGTCAATCTAGAAACAAATAGGATAGGCTATTTTGAACAAAAAAGGGAAATTAGCTAGGCTTAAAATGGCTCACAAGGTCAGCTAGCCTAGTACTTACTTATGAATCTATGAACCTTTATAGTTTATCCTGGAATTAGAGAGATAGCAGAGCCAGGCTTGGAAGTTTCTCAGAATGGTTTTAAAGGGTGGAGGGAGGGTACTGATATGATGGATACAGTTAAGGAGTTTAAGGCTATAGCAACATAGTATGAGTGCAGACCATGTTCAGAAGATTTCACAGGCTTGTGGACAGAGAGGTGTTTTGGTCATTGGATCATAATGACAAACTGGGAACATAGTCATGTAGAATGGTATTTAGTTCTGAACAAGCAGATGGAGTCTGGATAATTTTATAAGTGGTAATATGTTGTGTATATATTAGATGATGTGGTAGTTCTAACCAGTTTAGGCTTTTAGTGCTATACAGTGGTGGATTCTGAAAGGGATATTTACTGCAAATTTAGCCACTTTATTATAGTATTTTTCAAGTTTTTATTTTTTTGTGATGCCTGGAGGTTAGTAAGTATGTGCCATAAAGTTGTGAGGTGATGAGGTAAGTAGTGGCAAGTGCAGTTTTAGTTGCATTGATGAGAAAGTTTTTGAATCTGTAAGGCATCCTTAGTTTTTGATTTTTTTTTTATGCAATTTTGTATATGGAGGTCAAATGTAAGATTATCATCCAGTAACATCCCTAATAATTTGCTATGAGAAGTGACTTCAGTGGTATGGTCTAGAGGAAATGGCTGTGAGATGATATTGGAAGCATGGTCAATGCTGTGAGGAGGTGTGTCAGGACTCTAAGACAATGTCACCATCAATGCATCGGCATGGTTCTGTGCACTGCAACAAGTGTCATCAACTACAGATGACAGTGTGATGTCATGAGGGCCTACAATTCCATTGATGACAGACACAAAGTTGCTTATGGCATTACCCCACCACCTCTGTTGGAGGTGTTCTATACCAGGTGGTGGCACCAAGTGAGGTCAGTGTACCTAGACCCCATGGTATGTTATTTATTAAGCTACATAATATTTCACACTGTATCGTTCACACATGTCATACATTGACATAAGCTTCATGCTAGGTCTTTCACAACTGCACATTCCAGTAGGAGTCATCATGTCTCAAATGCTGTTGACTTGCCAGGTAAATGTTCACCTATCTGTCATATGAGTAGACCGTTATATTTCCTGTGCTGCTTCCATGCTCACTTGTTCAATATTACAGGCCCTTCATACACATGTTCACCTATCTGTCATATGAGTAGACCTTTATATTTCCTGTGCTGCCTCCATGCTCACCTGTCCAAAATTACAGGTCCTTCATACACTGTTAGGCCACAGTCATGATAACCAGGTAAGTATAGGGTTATATTGCTGTGGAATATAAATCTTGCATAAAGTATTTTACTATACATTTTCTTATAGGAACATGTAAAATATGTGCTTATATTTTTGTCTTCATGCTTGCAGCTCATTCACTTTTTCTTCCTCCCAAGACTTGTCCACTGATTCTGAAGTAGGATGTGATGCCATGCAAAGTAGCAGCATAGTGAATGGCAGACAGGGCACTTCATCTGGGTTTACTTCGTCCAGCCCTGATGAAAGGGAGGGCAGTGAATTTAGCCACCCTGCTGACAGTAGAACATTGGTTACTGGTCAAAACAAAGAGCTTGGGCAACTGTGCTCACATGATTCTGACAGCAGTAATGAGACATCTCCACAATGGACAGCAGACATCTATATGATAGCATGTAGCCAGGTGACAGCAATGCATGGATATGTGTTAGAAGGTGTGCACCTGCTTTTACAGGCACATGATCAGTAAGAGCACCATCATAGCACAGACTTGTGTGCACTTGCTTGTGCAGCTGACTGTGTGGCATGACACCCCACATCCATGTGTTGCAAGAGAGTCATGAATGCTGACATGGAGAGGTCATGGCAGCATTGGCTGAACATCAAGACGAACAAGACAACAAAAAAACCTTTAAAACTATAAAGCGAATGGAAACCAATAAAAACAAGAAGCGGATAAAAACTTAAATATTTTACTTAGCGCTTTCGGTAAAACTGTGCTTCACCTTCCTCAGATAGTTAACAATACAGTCAAACCAACATAAATAGTCTCATTTACTAATTAACAAAAAAGTAATAATCTAATTAATACCACATTAACAATAAAAGGACCAACATGAAAAGCATTGGCTGAACATCAAGATTGTGTGACATTAATTGCATGCTACACACAAGTGCCTGTCTCAGTTGTCCTTCATCAGTGCCACGCTAGTACCCAGGTCATACATGCCCCAACCTGTATTATTAGCATGCCACCATAGGTTCATAGGTTCATAGGTTCATAGGTAGGTACTAGGCTATTAGCCCTAGGGCCTATATAAGCCTAGCCAAAAATGTACCCTGGCTTTCACCACCCAAGAAAATTATTTTCCTGTGCCCCTGTCGAGCAGAGCCACAGAAATGATCCCTGGGGTGAATTTCCTATTTCCCATCCAATCATCAAGAGTGCTAATGAGGAGCGCTGTTTGACATAGATAGGTAGTCTGTTCCAGAGTATGGGAAGTCTCTGGGACCAGAATCTATCCCTCCATCATGTTCTATTTATTGTGGTGAAAAAGTTTAGGTCCCTAGAGTGTGTAGCTCAGAGAGACTGGGATTTCTTTAAGTGGAGCATGTCCAACAGCTCTGGGTTTGACATAGCTTTGTATATTAGGCAGAGATCGCCTCTGAGTAGGAGATTTGCGACGGAGTAAAGCTGGAGTTTTTTGAGACGGTATGTGTAGGGCATCTGTTTGAGGCCAGTAATCCTCTTTGTGAGGTATTTCTGTGGCCTTTCCAGTTGTTGTAGATGTCTTGTGAGGTACATACCAAAAGCGTTGTTGTACTCTATAATGGGTCTAATGAGTGATGAGTAGAGGGGAACAATGACCTCTTTTTTTCTGGATGAGAAACCTTTTGTGATGAGGTGAACCACGTAGAAGGATTTCCTGACCACTGATGATAGAGGGAAACCTCCTTTGCACACCTTACCAATGACACTCATTCCTCCATGGTGTCTGTGCTGCAATGTGCATATACAGCTGTTATGGGTCACCATACTCAGACACAAACTGATATGTCATGTTGCACAGCATCTGCCGCTGCACAGACCCACCCTGTGTCTCACCATACAGAGGTCACCATCCCCAGCTCTGCAGTATAGCATCATGGAACTGAGGTTTCCTCAGGTGACAGGGTCAGCATAAGCCATCAGCATGGGAAACCTCATCTACATTAGTGTTACCATGGCAGGTATCCCAGAGCATGCATGTTGTATCATCCTGAACTTGTGTCAGTAATAACTGGTATGCTGACCATGACACAGTGTGCATGTTAATAGTCTTTGACAAGTCCGATGCCACAGGTATAGTCAAAGCATATCACTGCCTTTTATATGTCACACACATTTATTCAGAGGTCTGATGTCTCATAATAAGCTATCATGGCAATGTGTAGCACATATAATATTGTGGTATACTTGACTATTTGACTAGTATGTTTAATACTGTGCTACAACTGCATTTTTCTACACATCGCATACAGTCATGTTGTCATTGTTATTATGTAATTCATTAGTGATGACCATGTTCCTATTATTTGCCACATCTAGTTACACAGGTAGACATGGAAAAGCATATCTGTGTTTCCTTTAGGTACTGACAAGTTAACTTCAAATCAACATGATTCATGCATCTGAAGGTCCCATTTACATATGGCATAACATACATATAGGATCAATATGTACTTACATACATTTACCAACATGCACAGTCACTGTTAAGGCTGCCTTGTATGTTTTTTCTGTACAGGTTGATTTTGCATTGTTTTTTTTAACACTGCAATTATATGTGCAAGTGTACTATCAACTGTTGTTCAAATATGTCTGTGAAAATCAATTATAGTCTGGCTTTAGATGCCATGGAATTCCTCAGTGAGATGCTGTGTGCATCCATTGTTATTGTTGTGCTCTGCATGGCACATATCTTGCATGATGCCTGCACATTTCTGATGTTGCCTTGGCACAATATGCAACCTGCAGTATGGCATAAATTTAACTACACCAAGCTGGTGGTGTGCCATGTGAGTCATGCCTTTCTATCATACTTCAGTTCTGCATTCTTATTCACTTGCTTTGGGCTACTACTTCTACTGCAAGAGATATATCTTGACATTCAGTGATACACTGGCTTTGCCACATGCAGGACATAAACATAAATGTATGTTTTCAGTAGTTGCCATACACACAGAGCATTTATCCTTCTCTCTAACAAGTGTGTACCTCCCTATAGACATTCTCATATATTTATTCTAGATTTCTCCACATTGTATGTAAATGCTGCAGCAAGACTCAGTTTAGATACTTCATGGAATGTATGATGTTCCTCATGTACACGTGACAGGTGGATTACTGAGGCTGTCAAATGTCTTGGCATACTATCAACAATGGGTACACATCACATGTCGAACTTTGTATATGTGTATGTCTGGTGTGTCATGATTCAAAATTCTGAGCCTGACTTTGCCATGTTGCCTGAGCTAGCAAATATAGCTGCAACCTTTGTTACCTACAGCTGGATGTTCTACCTCTTGTGTCCTCCTGATCATCTTATGAAACCTCCAATAGCAGCTCTTCAGATGTCTGAGGTTTTTGGGGTAGATCACCCATGCCTACGGCAAGCAGGTCACCATGTTTGGATATGATTATGCTGTGCAACATGGCACACATTGTGACTATTTGTGCACCAGGTGATGAATCATGATATCAGCATTCCAAACACTGGCTCAATAATGTTCCATGTTGTGGTGTGTGCTCTTTGAATGCATCCTCAGCAGGCATGGATATGGCTCTGAGTGGTGTTATGAGTCAGGGCTCCACTGGATAACTGCAGTCATCCATTGGTAAAAATGTACAGAATGTTAAACATGATTGCATCAAACAACAGTATTGGACCATACAATATATTTGCCATATACAAGAATACTTACCAAGAAGTAGCCCCTGAGGGATCTCATCCTCTTGGAACAATGCCCATAGGGCACTCTCTATCCATATAGCTGCTTCATGCACACTACCAGGGTGTGTTGCCATCAGGTTAATGATGAGACCATCTACCATGTAGCCTACCTGATAAATGAGCAATGGACACTACTTTCTGTTGAAATGGGGTTCTGCATGCCCTCCAGAAGGGTTTTGAATGGTGCATGGGTACAATTGACTGCACCAAGTTCACAGAGAAAATTGGCTGTAGCATAAAACCATTCTATGGCAGGCTGTCACTCATATGGTGTTGAGGGGAAGTGGATGAACTCATCTGCTTTGCAACATATAACTTCCAGGAATTGTCCTTGTATATGGCTAACAACTGTAAGGGACATTCCCACTGCATCAGCCACATGCCATTGGAATGTCAAGCAACCAGCGTACCAAGTCTCAGAAACACCTTTGTTTCTATTGTGAATGGTTTATCCTGTAGGCTGCATGCAGATATGTGGAGTACACACATCCTACATACAGACCGCAGTAGATCTCTACCCCATCTCTATGTGTCTATTATTTCTAGTTCAGAGATCTGAATTAATTACAACCAGGCTCACCACTGTGCTAGTTGTCTGTGGATATTCAGAGATATTTGCAGATTGTCCCCCAACATCATCTGTAAAACCCCAGTCTGCTATACTGCATTTTCAGCATAGTTCATTTTTTGCAGCATTGTCTGTGAATTCCACAGATAGATATTGTACTTTCATAGAATATTTTTATTTTTTGTTCAAACAATGTGTCCAATGTATTCCATAATCTATTGGCATACTCTGGCAATACTACTTTGTCACTTTTTATTGTTCTCAGTTGTGCGCTTAGTGTTCTGGAATTGGGTGTACATGTGTGGAATCCACAATTAGCCTATGCTATCCCCATTTGCATATACACCTGACTTTCTGCTGCTCTTGGTAACACTTCTGTCCTTAGTACACTGAAGTTCTACTTTGGCACACTGCAATAAAAACAGCTATTTTTTGGAATCAGGGAAAATTACTGACTGGAGAGGCAGAAAATTGCTTGAGCCCTTTATTGCTGATGCATCTGAGTACACTTTTCTTGTTAGACATAATGAATATGAGAACCCTCTTTAATTCATTACAGTGTTGTTCTGTTGTTGTTGTTGTTGTGTCTTTCGGCTTTTCCCGGTTAGGGGTCGCCACAGCGGAACTCCGGTCCGCTAACGATTGGCAGTAGATTTTTACGTGCCGAGTTGCCGACCCTGATGCACAACCTTCAACGAAGGTATGCCCATTCACGCATCTCTCCACACAGAAGACGATCTAGCTGAGAATCGAACAGGACAACGTCTTACTGTGAGGCGACAATGCTACCGCAGCACCACCACCACAGTAATTCATTACAGTGTATGTAAATAAAAATCAAAGAACTGTTGTATCCGAGCAAATTTCTTATAATGTGGCAAAAACGTCTAGAATAAAACTACAGAAGGTGAACTGTGATGGAAAATGCTGAAACATCTAGGAGATATGAAAGACTGTCTTCCTGTTAAAAGATGAAGATATGGATCAGCACACAGATATGAAAGATAATGCTGCCTCTGATGAAATGAAAATAAGGGGGGGGGGAGCTGAGTACAACATAGGGAACAAATCAGTCCCCGATATATATATATATATATATATATATATATATATATATATATATATATATATATATATATATATATATATATATATATATATATATATATATATATATATATATATATATATATATATATATATATGTATATATAGTATGTGATTCATAAATATAGTACAGGATTGTGTAAGATATTTCTCTAAATTCCAGTGCACTATCTCTCTTTCTCTCTCTCTCTCTCTCTCTTTCTATATATATATATATATATATATATATATGGTATGCGATTCATAAACAGAGTGTAATTGCACATTTTCAAGACAGCATGCATTCTTGAATCATTTACAAAAGGTTGGGTATGTAAACTGTGGACTAGAAGGCATCCACTGCATACAATACTGTTATATAACATATGTAGTGGACAAAGGTGCATGGATCAAGCAACATATTGGCTACTAGAGTAGAAGGATATGATAATAAGAGGTATCGAGGTAAAAGGCCAAAACATATCTGTATGCAAGGACCCACTGTGACGACACCAGCAGGATAAACCTATAATAATGAAGTTGAGATACCACCGTAAAGATGGATAATCATATACTGTTATACAAATATTGTCATATGTTTGTGATGGCTGAATAAATGCAAGCAAATGTCTAGAAAGCTTGCACTCTTTTTAGAAAAATATGTTATAAAACTGCAAATGTTTTTTAAAAATACATGGAAACTATACACAGAAAAAATACAATCATACATGTACATATATGTGTGTGTATATATGTATAACTGATGGGTTTCCTATAGTCCATTGAATGTGTTCTTTGTCAAAAAGAGTTCATTTTGTGTAGAAGTCATTGAGTACAATTTTAATTGCACTTTTAGTGAATACTATCAATATCAAACAGAGGATGATATATTGAGTAAAGTAAGTGTTTTTATGTTAATGTCAAAACCACAGATGTCTGATTTGTGTTTTTTAATGTTAATGTCAAAACCTCAGATGTCTGATCTCTGTTTTTAATGTTAATGTCAAAACCTCAGATGTCTGATTTGTGATGAGATTAAAAAATATCACCACAATAATGCATATCATTTTTTTCACTCAGACACATACAAAATAGCTATGCCAAGCCAGATTGATTACATTTTGACAGCTGAAATGACAAGCTACATGAGCTCTGAGTTTAAAACTGCTGTTTGACTGCATTGATTTTTGAATTTTCTATACTTAAGGTTTAGATATTCCATTGCTTTTTGATTTTGGTCTTAGGTACCTACCTACATTCCTTTTCAGCTACAAGAGCTCTGAGTTTAAAACTGCTGTTGACTGAACTGATTTTTGGATTTTCTACATTTAATGTTTGGATATTTCCAATACTTTTTGATGTTGATCTTATTATACTGTAGTTTGTTATATTTTAAATTTTGCTTTACTGCAAAGTTTTTTAAGTCTTAAAAGTTGTTGGTTAGGGTCAGTTAGGAAACATTTGTTTTAAATTTATTGAATGAATGGGAATTCGATTTAGCTAATTAGTGGGAAGAGCTGAGAAATAGTTTTCTTATTAAAGGTATTTACCTACATTCCTCTTCAGCTACTTGGTGGCTTTTAAGCTGCCCATGCCTTCTGTAAATTAAAGTTTGCAAGCTCATATCAGTGCTATTTCTACTGGACACTGATAGCTCAAACTGATAAGGCACTCACATTGTACTCTTAAAGGCAAGTTAGCCTCTGTTTCATACCATCCCATTCCTGCTAGTGCAGACTGCAATATTCAGAGTGTTAATTTGAATTCTGTATTTTTCTTTTCTTATTTTTTTCCTTCTTTTAACAAAAATGTGACTGCATTTGTAACATGGGCTGGGAACTTAGTCTTGTAGTGTCCCTCACAGTAGTGGGAGAATTGTGAGTTGCTGAAGGATTTGAGCCTCATTTATTTCATTTTTACTGCTTTTTTACTGTTTACATTTTACTTGGTCTGGGGGCCTTAGTCTTGTAGTATAACTTGGTCTGGGACTTTAGTCTTGTAGTAAAACTCACAACAGTGAGAGAATTGTGAATTGCTGCAGGTTCTGAGCCAGATTTATTAAATTTCTACTACAGTTTTGCTGTTGCATTTTCCTTCATCTGGGTACCTTGTAATACTGCTCACATTAGTGACAGAATTGTGAATTTTGGCAAGATATGAACCCATTAACTATACTTCTACTGCATGTTTTGTTCTCGTTGCATTTTACTCGGCCTAGGGACTATAGTCTAGTGTTGTAGTATCACTCACAGTAGTGAGAGCATTATAAATTGCAGGCTCTGAACCCCATTTATTGCATTTCAACTGCATTTTTTCATTTGCATTTTCCTTAGTCTGGGAACCTTAGTCTTCCCGTATCACCAAGCCTTTTATGTGTAGATATATATATATATATAAATGTGTGTATATGCATTCACTTTAGAACATCGAAAGCCCGTAACACTGAAATTCAAAACATTGAGACCAAAATTTTGAAAATTCAAAGCATCGAAAACTCAAAACATTGAATCCCATAACACTGAAAATGCATAGGAAACCAACATTTAATATATGCCAGCACACCTACATACAGAAACAAATAAAAAACAAACCATATTACACTACGCCAACTATAAGCAGGGGGGAGGAAGTGCCCGCACACCACCACACCCCCTGCTACTTAAATATATCAACTCCGAGATTGCACTACACAGAGCAAAATGGCAAACATACCATTCCACGCTTCATGACTGCCTGTTTAAATTGTAAAAAACTATCCTCAACCTTCTCCTAGAAACACTACTTCAGTGTTAAAACATTGCACATTACTATATATCTCTCCGATACTTGTCAAAGTTTCTTAGGTGACCTCAGTCATGTTCCCTTCTTACTTGCTATACTACAACATAACACATCTTAGTGCAGTGTAGTGGTATTTCAGAGGTGATATATTTAAGTAGCAGGGTGTGTGGGGGGTGCAGAGGGGCTTGACCCCCTGCTTATGTTTGAAGAAGTGTAATATAGTTGTGTTTTTTATTTGTTTCTGTATGTAGTTGTGCTGGAATATAGTACATGTTGCTTTCACATGTATTTTCAGTGTTATGGGATTCAATGTGTTATGTTTTCAGTGTTTTGAATTTTCAAGATTTTTGTCTCAATGTTTGGAATTTCAATGTTACGGGCTTTCAGTATTCTAAAGTGAATCTGTGTGTGTATGTATATATATATATATATATATATATATATATATATATATATATATATATATAAATGTGTGTGTGTCTATATATATATATATATATATATATATATATATATATATAAAAATATAAATGTGTGTGTGTGTGTGTGTGTGTGTGTATATACATATATATATATATATATATATATATATATATATATATATATATATATATATATGTGTGTGTGTGTGTGTGTGTGTGTGTGTGTGTATGTGTGTGTGTGTGTGCATATACTTGCACTGCATTTTTACTATTTACTGATTGGAGTCCTCTCTAATTTATGTCTTATAATGTACTGAGCTGTGCAAAAGTGGTTTGCAGTCTCTGTATGGTCTCAAGCCCTTTAAGTTGCAATTTTGCATATTAGAGTTCTCTGCTATTTTTTTATTTTTTTTCAATATCTTTATTTAATTTTTTTCCCAAAAAGAACTTGTTAAAAATATGAATAAGCTACGCGCCAATCATAAAACACATAACAGGGTATTAACTACAGTAAAAACAATCAAGTAAGATACAGGGTAAGCTTATGAGATTTAACAATGTTAACTCTCATAGCTAGTTTTAAATATGTAAATAGTAACAGAAATATATGAAATTAATTATGCAATAACATTATAAAGGTTTCCCAATATTGTTTGTAGTAAGCCAATTTATTTTGATAGGATATTATTAATTTATGTGCTGATATATAGTTTATTTCTGTTTGTTTAAATCCATTCCATGTCATTTTTGATCTGTTAAGCCAGTTGTTAGCAATATAAAATATAATCAGCAAGGGAAGGGTAATTAATATATGTGTATCAAGTTGTAGTAAGTCAGAAGGGGTATCCTCTGCTATTTTTTTCAAATATTGAGCTGAGTGTAGAGCAGCCAGTTTGGCCAATAAGAAACATTACCCCAAAAGTTTTAGATCAATCCTAGACCTTTCCCCAGCCCAAAACCTCCAAACCCCATTTGCACCACTCCTTTTAGATCACAAAAAAAAGAGGATCCACAGCCATGGATCTGTGCTTTCCTACTGTTTTTTTGTAGCCAACCTGGTATAAATGGGCTTCCAGAGACAATATAATAATTGTTTCATGTTTACTGGCAACCACGTTTTCTTAAGTAGACTGACACAGTATGCGAGAGATGTAGTTACACTATGTCTTTGAAGGCAAACTTCTTGTATGCAGACAATGATATGTCCAAGCTGGTTGCCAGTAACACATACACTATAGTTACTATGGATCAGACACATAAACTCGCTTATGCTGAGGATCTTGAATGCAATCTACCCAGACCTCAAAGGCCTCCCATAGTCTGCCTCAGCAGCCCCCTAAACACTCTACAAAAGCAACACCCCTAGGACACATAAAACCACATCTCACAATGTCTCAAGCACTAAGCCCTTAAGGCAAACTGCCACACAACCCGATGTATTGTTCTTTAGAGACTGTTGTGATATATATATATAATATAAAGAGAAGATGACTGATGTTAACAATTGGCTTAGTTAATACTGCCATTCTAAGGGAGTCCAATATTTGTCAGAATAGGAGGACATGATTGACAAGCCATGCTGCTTTTCCAGGGATGGTCTGCACCTGTCCTCACTAGGCTTTTGGAAACTGGCCAAAATATTATCCACAACTATTGTGCCTTTTTAGGTAATGCCAATCTGATAAACTTTCCAACACAGTAAATTCTACACAAGATAAACTAAAGATGTTACCCAGCAGTATAAGACTATAACGCCTTCCACACATTTAGACCAGCTACCACACAGGAAGGGACAAAAGGTGAAGGTGTATTGATCTACATACAAAGTAAGCATGCCTCAAGATTGCTCAAACAATATGACATGCCTGAGCTACTCCATGTCCAACTAACCTTAGGCAAAGTCCCATGCCGTATTCTTGCTAGCTCTAGGTCCCCGTCTGTGACCCTGGATAACAATACCACATACTTGAATGTACTGAAGTCATTCACAATTCAGCCTAACACCATATTCATGGGTGATTTCAACTTCCTCACTATAAACTGGGATAAATACACACCCACTAACATGCAGACTCAAATATCCTGGATCTGGTACTCAAAAATATGAGGGAACATTGTACCCCCTCTTGTGTAATGTCCTCTCTCTGGTCAGATCAGATCACAAAAAGTAACTCCCAGCAAACCCCAGAACCTTTAAGAACTTTTCCATGGCTAAATGCTTTACAGAGCCAAAAACGTTCTCACAGATGCAACTAAAACTACAGTTGCCATTATTTATATCCACCCCACTCTTCTTTATGGCACTCCCATCCTTACTAACCTCCAAGTTTCACAAAAATAAAAACTTGAACAATGCTATAACAACGTTGCTAAATTTGCAGCAAATATCCCTTTCAGAACCTGCCACTGTACAGTACTAAAAGGCCTAAATTAGTCAGAGCTGCCTCATTGACTAACATATGCATAGTTTCTTACCACCTACAAAATTATCCAGCATCCATCTGCCTGTCCAGTACTAAAAATTGTTCTACAAAACTATGTTCCCAGTCGGTCATTGCCATCCAGTGACTAAAACCTCTTGTCTGTCTACAAACCTAGCAGATCTGCTGGGCATTGTCTGTACTTGTGCAAGGTTGCTATGGCCTAGAACACCTTACCTGTATCCATCAGGTCAATACCCTCCCTCCCATCTTTCAAAACAATTCTGAAAGACTTCCTAGCTAAAATCTAACTCTGTTCTTGCTCAAAACCAGAATAAACTATATCCCTAAATGTGAACAAGTACCTTTGCATTCCTTATACCTCCTGAATCTCCCTTCTTCACTTACTTTCTTACTTCTATCAAATTCTCTTCCCTGACTTTCTCTCTAAATATACCATAAGCATGTTTTTCCCTCACTTCAAATTGCAATTCCTATTTGTGTTAGATTAACTTAATTTTAATTTCTTTACAAACTGTCTAAAATTTCTCTAAATATTAAATGATTGTTGCATAACTTGTATAGATTCTTAACCAATGTTTTATACTGTCTAATTTGTTATACTTATTTAAACTGAAGATGTTTTTGTTTTATTTCTGAAGATTATAAAATTAATGTTCTTAAAATGTTTTGTAATAATTTGATGCTTTTCTCCCTGGGCCTCCACTGAAAATGGACTTCTACCCAGTTGGACTCTCCTGCTACTCAAATGTCAATAAATAAATAAATAAACTACCTACTATTAAGTGATGGCATGGCTGAATTCCAAGCCCTACAAACTCAGAGAACATTGTGGCCTATGTGTAAGTGTTTATAGAAACCTTGTACAAACATGTAAATAACTGTTTAGAAACAGCAGTACCAAACTTAAATAAACTTAGAATGAACTCTAAAAACAAATCTCCTTGGTGGAGCTCCAGTATAAACAGGTTGTACAAGAAAAGAAACAGTCTTGTCCAAAAAAAAAAAAAAAAAAAAAAAAAAAAAAAAAAAAAGGCCTGTGCCCAAAAGACATATAGCTCCCTCATCATAGAAACTCAGAGAACTAATCAAGTCCACCAAAGCCAACTTCCAGGCTAAGGATAACCATAAGGCATTTTCAGTTATGTACTCAACCTTAAAGGGAAAACCCAACAGTATGTGAACTAACAGTACATGGAACTTCCTATACTGAACCTGAGGATATAACAAATTTGCTGGCTGACAAATTTTGCTCCAATTTCAACCCCTTATCATAGGTTCTCACTGCCCTCTCCAGAGCTAAAACACTGCATCAATGGTTCTTAATAATATCTCATGATGCCTGCTAAATAGCTGGAAACATGACCTGTCAGGTCCACTAGAATTTCTATTCAGCCACAGCCTCCAGACAGGCTTCACCCCTAGGGAATGGAGTACTGCACCAGGCATCCCCCTATACAAAGACGGACCATCAACAGAACCAGGGAATTACAGACCCATACATTTGACTAGTCTTGCATAGAGGGCCATGGAAAGAATTATCATGGACCTAATAAACAAAGACACAGGAAATCTTCAAACACTGCTCCCATTCCAGTTTGGTTTCATCAAGGGTAGGTCATGCATATTAAAATTAGTGGACTTCTTTGAGAAGGTCACTAGCACCATGCACAAGGATAAAAATGGTACATACTGCCTATCTTGACTTAGCAAAGGCATTTTCCACAATCCCTCACTTGGGCATTACAGTGGAACTCACAAATTTAGGCATTGGTCCCCTATATTACCTAATGGACTGCCAAATAGCTCACAAATGGGACTTATGAAGTTAGGGTAGGGTAATCCACCTCCAGTAAGAGGACTGTTACTAGTGGTATCTCATGAGAGCTTGACACTGGGACCACTCCTGTTTGGAATATACTTCTCTGAAATCAAGGAAAATGTAGAAGGCCTTTGGCTGACCAAATTTGCTGATGACTGCAAGTTGGGTGCAGTCACTGAATCCCCTAAAGATGTGGATATCCTCCAAGAGGGTCTGACACAGACAAATGACTGGTGCCAGAACCATGGCCTAAAACACAATGCAAAATATGTATAATTATACCATTTGGGAGAACACTACCCCTGCAAACTGCAACATTCATAACACTCTGCTAAGAGTAGACCCAGTGATAAGGGACTCGGGAACTTGGGTTGACAGTAACCTGAACTTTGATCACCATGTGTCCATGGTATTGACAAAAATCTTTCTGTGTGGCACAACGTAGAAGTAAGGGCTTGGCAACCTGATCTAAGTAGATCATAGTCCCACTACAGCTCTCATCAGACCAATAACTGAGCACAATGTACCCTTTGGCATGAACCTGACCAGGCATTTGCAACAGCTAGAGTGAACACAAAGGTTCCTCACTAAAAGAATACATGATGCAAATAATATGCCCTTTGCAGACTGCCTCAATGCCTTGTGCCAGTACTTTGTTTCCTACAGAATACTGATGGGTGACCTATGCCTAACCTAGAAGGCAGAAGTGTGTAGCTCAGGACCCATCTGAGTTAGAGATTGCTGGAATAAAGGCTCAGTGAGGGACTTTTCTATTAGTAGACTGTGTTAGAGCTGCTTAAATTCATTTGTACTTAAGCACCGCATTTGAGCAGGTTTGAGCTCAGTTTGGTGGGGCTGCTCAGAGTTTGGTGTTCTAAGCCAGAAATCTGAAGTGCAGCCAAGAGAATCCAGGGCATCCACTGAAATTTTCAAAATATAATAATAATTTAAGCCTTTTTCTTTCACTTGTGTACTGTTTTTTATTGTTCTGTTGCTTCATTTTATATTGCTTTTGCTGCTGTGCCTGTGACTGTTTCTACTCTGCACTTGTTTTTTTGTCATCTGCCTTTAATAGCATAGGCTAGATTCATACTTGCTGGATGTAGACTGTTTTGATATCAATGGAGCATTAAATCCAGCTAGCTTACATTAAGAGGGTCCCCTGCACCTTTGTGGCAGAAGTGTGTAGCTCAGGACACATCTGAGTTGGAGATTGCTGGAATAAAGGCTCAGTGAGGGGCTTTTCTATTGGTAAATTAAAACAACATGTAGCAGATCAGGTCACCAACTTTAATAGCAAATTCAGTATTCACTCTAGCGCCTTGGCTCAAAAGGCCTTCCAGGAGTAAAAACTGTAGCAAAAACAGCCTTCCTATATACAATAAACCCCTCCCTAATTATACAATATAAAATAAAACAATTAGCTCAAACAAAATACTTCCAATTACACTCTACAATAAGCCCTCCAGGGCAGAATGTTGCAAATTTTAAAATAAACAAAGACTCGTTATATAACAATTTCTTCTTTACATTAAAATTTAATTTACCAATTCAACATTTATTTTCTCCAGTATTGGTGGGACTAAGAGGGCATTTAAGCTCCATTTACAAGAACACTTGAGAGATATTAAGAATGGTAAACTTGAATGCCCTCTAGCAAAACATTATAAATATTACCATGTATGTAATCTTGATAGGCTAAAGGGAACATTTTTAGAGAAAATAAATGTTGAATTAGTAAATTTTAATGCAAAGAAGAAATTGTTATATAAAGAGTCTTTATTTTAAAATTTGCAACATTGTGCCCTGCTTGGCTTAATGTAGAGTGCAATTGGAAGTATTTTGTTTGAGTTAATTGTTTTATTGTTTTATTGTATAATTGGGGAGGGGTTTATTGTTTATAAGAAGGCTGTTTTTGCTACAGTTTTTACTCCTGGAAGGCTTTTTGAGCCAAGGCCCTAGAATGTATACTGAATTTGCTATTAACGTTGGTGACCTGGTCTGATAAATGTTGTTTTAATTTATTTTATTAGTTTTTTGTTTAGTTTGTTTTAGATAGCTTTTCTATTGGCAGACTGTGTTAGGGCTGTTTAAATTCTTGTACTTAAGCACCATGTTTGCAAGTAGCTGTGCACCATGCAGTGGAGTTTAACACTGCCGTGTATAGACCCAAATGCTTAGGAAGACAAATTTTCCCTAGATAATTGCTAGGGAACCTTAGCTTCCCTGCTTCTTGTCACACAATGCAGTTGTACACTGCCCAGACAGCAACCCAGCTGCACATTTCGAGGGGTTGACTTGGGTTTCTACTCCTTAACCTTCCCATTGATTTCCCGATTTTACTAGTCCTACAGCAGAACCTGGTCCATCTATCCCACTACCCACTACGTATTACAGAATACACCTGTCATAATTGATGGACAGTTTCTCACTGTTTCTCCAGCCAGCCTGATTGACATGGGCATCCTGAGGCAATCTAGTATACAGCTCAGCAAGCTCCTGCCTGGTGCCCTGCAGAGTTCTACAGCAGTAGAGAGACAAAAGAGAGACATTGGAGTGATTATCATTTTTCTGCATTTTCTTGCTGCCTTTAGCCAATTCTGCCTAAAATGCCGATTTTCTAGAGTTTCTGTGATTTAAAAAGCTTGTTTCAGCTACATATTGTACTTACTTTACTGTTTGCACTTTAACAAAGTCGTTTATGTGTTTAAATTACCTGTTTAACTGTTGTAGGCTACACACTCAAGTGTGATAGCCATTTATGTGCATTTAAAGTGTTTTTTGATTGTATCTGCTTTATTTTCTGAAACCCCCCCCCAAAAAAAATATACTTGTTTTCCCGCCTTTCTAAGCTAGTTTAGTCCAGTTTTCAGGTTAATGATGAATTCAGGGCTGTGTTACAAGTTTCTGTGTTTGCCCATACCTTACTTGGATAGAAGGAAGTTTCTCTGTTCACTGCAAGAGAGGGAGCTTTGAGCAGCCTATCTGTCCCTGGAGGAGTGGTTGCAGCCCAGAAATTAGTAGTTTATTGGCCATTTTGAGCTAATTTCTATCTCTTTCATTTCCCTGCTATAAACCTGCATTTGCAAGGTTTTTGTGCTAGTATACAGCTCAGCAAGCTCCTGCCTGGTGCCCTGCAGAGTTCTACAGCAGCAGAGAGACAAATGAGAGACTTTGGAGTGATTAAGTATCCTTTTTCTGCATTTTCTTGCTGCCTTTAGCTAATTCCATCTAAAATGCTGATTTTCTAGAGTTTCTGTGATTTAAAAAGCTTGTTTAGGCTACATATTGTTCTTATTTTACCGCCTGCACTTTAACAAAGTCATTTTTGTGTTTAAATTACCTTTTTAACTGTTGTAGGCTACACACCCAAGTGTGATAGCAATTTATTTGCATTTAAAGTGTTTTTTTGATTGTATCTGCTTTATTTCCTGAAAAAAACAAAAAAAAAATACTTGTTTTCCTGCCGTTCTAAGCTAGTTTAGTCCAGTTTCCAGGTTAGTGCTGAATTCAGGGTTGTGTTACAAGTTTCTGTGTTTGCCCATACCTTACTTGGATAGAAGGAAGTTTCTCTGTTCACTGTGAGAGAGGGAGCTTTGAGCAGCCTGTCTGTCCCTGGAGGAGTGGTGTTAGCCCAGAAATTAGTAGTTTATTGGCCATTTTGGGCTAATGTCTATCTCTTTCATTTCCCTGCTATAAAACGCACATTTGCAAGGTTTTTGTGCTAGTATACAGCTCGGCAAGCTCCTGTCTGGTGCCCTGCAGAGTTCTCCAGCAGCAGAGAGACAAAATAGAGACTTTGGAGTGATTAAGTATCATTTTTCTGCATTTTCTTGCTGATTTAAGCTAATTCCACCTAAAACGCCAATTTTCTAGAGTTTTTGTGATTTAAAAAGCTTGTTTCAGCTACATATTGTACTTATTTTACTGCCTGCACTTTAACAAAGTCATTTTGTGTTTAAATTACCTGTCTAACTGTTGTAGGCTACACACTCAAGTGTGATAGCCATGTATGTGCATTTAAAGTGTTTTTTTGGCTGTATCTGCTTTATTTTCTGAAAAAAAAATACTTGTTTTCCCACCTTCCTAAGCTAGTTTAGTCCAGTTTTCAGGTTAGTGCTGAATTCAGGGCTGTGTTACAAGTTTCTGTGTTTGCCCATACCTTACTTGGATAGAAGGAAGTTTCTTTGTTCACTGTGAGAGAGGGAGCATTGAGCAGCCTATCTGTCCCTGGAGGAGTGGTTTCAGCCCAGAAATTAGTAGTTTATTGGCCATTTTGGGCTAATTTCTATCTCTTTCATTTCCCTGCTATAAAACCTGCATTTGCAAGGTTTTTGTGCTAGTATACAGCTCAGCAAGCTCCTGCCTGGTGCCCTACAGAGTTCTACAGCAGCAGAGAGTCAAAAGAGAGACTTTGGAGTGATTATGTATCATTTTTCCGTATTTTCTTGCTGCCTTTAGCTAATTCTGCCTAAAACGCCAATTTTCTAGAGTTTCTGTGATTTAAAAGCTTGTTTGAGCTACATATTGTACTTATTTTACTGCCTGCACTTTAACAAAGTCATTTTTGTGTTTAAATTACCTATTTAACTGTTTTAGGCTATGCACTCAAGTGCGATAGCCATTTCTGTGAATTTAAAGTGTTTTTTTTGATTGTATCTGCTTTATTTTCTGAAAAAAAAAAAAAACTTGTTTTCCCGCCTTTCTAAGTTAATTTAGTCCAGTTTTCAGGTTAGTGCTGAATTCTGGGCTGTGTTACAAGTTTCTGTGTCTGCCCATACCTTATTTAGATAGAAGGAAGTTTCTCTGTTCAGTGTGAGAGAGGGAGCTTTGAGCAGCCTATCTGCCCCTGGAGGAGTGGCTTTAGCCCAGACATTAGTAGTTTATTGGCCATTTTGGGCTAATTTCTATCTCTTTCATTTCCCTGCTATAAAACCCGCATTTACAAGGCTTTTGTGCTAGTATACAGCTCAGCAAGCTCCTGCCTGGTGCCCTGCAGAGTTCTACAGCAGCAGAGAGACAAAAGAGAGACTTTGGAGTGATTAAGTATCATTTTTCTGCATTTTCTTGCTACCTTTAGCTAATTCTGCCTAAAACGTTGATTTTCTAGAGTTTCTGTGATTTAAAAAGCTTGTTTCAGCTACATATTGTACTTATTGTACTGCCTGCACTTTAACAAAGTCGTTTTTGTGTTTAAATTACCTGTTTAACTGTTGTAGGTTACACATTCAACTGTGATAGCCATTTTTGTGTAGTTGAAGTGTTTTTTTGATTGTATCTGCTTTATTTTCTGAAAAAAAAATACTTGTTTTCCACCTTTCTAAGCTAGTTTAGTCCAGTTTTCAGGTTAGTGCTGAATTCAGGGCTGTGTTACAAGTTTCTGTGTTTGCCCATACCTTACTTGGATAGAAGGAAGTTTCTTTGTTTACTGTGAGAGAGGGAGCTTTGAGCAGCCTATCTGTCCCTGGAGGAGTGGTTTCAGCCCAGAAATTAGTAGTTTATTGGCCATTTTGGGCTAATTTTTATCTCTTTCATTTCCCTGCTATATAACCCGCATTTGCCTGGTTTTGCATGCCGGGCTAGAGTATAACTATTCCCGGCTCCAAAATGTCTACTCTTCAATTTTTCCCTTGGAACTAGACAAATTTTCAACTTAAGCACTCAAATCATTCACTTATCATCCCTGCACTTGCCCAAAACTCATAGCAAGCACTAATAAACCTTAGCACTAGACCCCCCCCTATACTGTAGAGAAGGACAAGGTTCTCCTAATCGACCTTACCAGCCAATCAGTAAAACAGTTCACTGTACCTATCCAGGCATGTCCAAAGGGCAGTTGCAGGTGTACTCTCCAGTCCAACTGGTGAATCTGGGCATTTTGAGGCAATGTTACAATTGCCTCATGTACACAGACAACCCTCTCCTGCTTCCACCAAACACTAATACATGCGAGAGATGCAATTATACAGCCAAACTAGAGGCTAAACTCTCTCAACCCAAGACTAGACCAGGCAGTCAAGAAGAGAAGGGAATTACTTGCATCACACCACCAGTCTCACATAGACCTATGAAACCAGCACTGGCAAAAAACACACATAAATACACAAAAACATACTCAGAGGCTCTAAATAAAAATCTGCAAAAGCAACAGAGACCTCCAAAGCAGACATCCAAGCAACCTCCACCACCCAACACAAACCATGAAACACATACTTCACAAAACCAGTGTGCCACACAATCACAGCCCTTAAGCCAAAATAACATACCCAGCACACTAGTAATAGGTGACTCTATAGTCAGGCACACTGACGTCACACTCACCAGGCTGAACAAGGAGAAGGTTACTGTTAGTTGCCTGTCGGGTGCTAGGATCCACCACATAACACAAACACTCACGTCACTCCAGAACAAGTACAAATATGACTCTGTTATTGTCCATGTTGGTGTGAATGACCTGAGCCATACCTACCTGGACTACATGAAAAGAGACATGGAGGAGCTCTCTGATCACGTAGCCCAGGCTGGTATGACCCTGACCCTGAGTAGCATCCTGCCCTCACCAAGAATGATACCACGGTATAGAGAAAAAATTATCAATTTCAACAATTGGCTAAGCTTCTGGTGTCATTCAAAGGGGATCCAGTGTCTGTCGGCCTGGGATGACATGCTCGACAAGCCACGCTGCTTTGCTAGAGATGGCTTGCACCTGTCACCCTTAGGCTTTCGAATACTGGCCAAGGCTCTTGCCACCCCCATAGTGCCTTTTTTAGGCAAGGCTCAAAAGACAAACCCACTGTCGTAAATAGCACAAGTAACAAAAAACTGAGGGTAATGCTGCTCAATGCCAGAAGTCTAAACCTCAAAATGCACGTACTCGAATAACTCCTCAGTATGGACAAAACTGATATATGTGCAGTAACAGAAATCTGGTTTAAGGCTCCAGAGAGCACCCCAGCACTACCAGGCTACAACTCATACCATACATTTTGACCACAAAACCCAGACCGAAATGCAAAAGGGGGGAGTATCCATATTCATCAAGGATACCCACACCTCCAGGTTAGTGGCACAACACGATGCTTCAGAGATCATCCATGTGTAACTAACAATGAGCAAAACTGCTATTCAAATTATAGCTTGATACAGATCACCCACCATGTCCCAGGACCCCCACTCAACATTTCTAGAAACACTGGGAAACATAAAGGGCCTACCAAACACCCTGATATTGGGTGATTTCAATTATCCAAACATTAACTGGGAGAACTACTCAAGTACGAACTCCCTCGCCCAACATTTCCTAAAATTTATAAACTCAAACACCCTGGATCAACTGGTTAACACCCCTCACCAGAGGTGACAACATATTGGACCTGGTCATCACCACCAGAGGTCAACCCCTCGCTGGTTAGATCTGACCATAAACTAATCACTCTGGATATCCACATTCCGCCACCACCCCCAGTCAAAGAAACCACCATGAAAAACTTTTCAAAAGCAAACTTCACATTACGTAAGACCGAGGTGGGAAGTTTCAAAGCCCTCATGCTAAAGGATAATGCTGTCCAAGCTGCAAAATCCTTTACCTACAAGAATGCATGGATTGTGCTATCCCAAACAAAACCAAGACTCACTCCTCCAAGAAAAGGAAACCAGTCTGGTGGACCCCTGCCATAAACAAGCTAAACAGTAGAAGGAGGAAACTAGTACAGAAAAGAGGAAAATCCCAAGAAGGGAAGACATCCCTGATCAGTATCAGCAAGAAACTATGTTCCCTCATAAAATCATCCAAGGCTAGCTTTGAAAGAAAAATTGCCATGGACTCCAAAGATAACCACAAGGCATTCTTTAGCTATGTCAAGAATCTAAGTGGCAATTCTCAGATCTGCTCGGACTTAGTGTAGAATGGCAAAAAATACACTGAACCGACCGATATAGCCAACATCCTGGCAGACAGATTCAGTGCTAACTTCACCCCCCACCCCCAAAAGGGCCCATAACTATACCAGAAGAATGTAGTGCCCCTGAAATCACAGACATTCAGGTTAAAACAGCCCTTTCCAAAGCCAAAAACACAGCATTAATGGGACCGGACGGTGTTCCAGGCTGTGTCCTACATGAACTCAAAGATGAAATAACCCTTCACCTAAACACACTGTTTAAACTCAGCCTCTCCACAGGCTACATGCCCACAGAGTGGCACAAAGCAACGGTTATTCCACTCCATAAAGGTGGAGTTACAACGGACCCTGGGAACTATTGCCCTATAAGCCTGACTAGCTTGGTCTGTAAAGCTATGGAGCGCATCATCATGGATCTCATTAACAGAGACATTGGAAACCTCCAAACACTGGATCCAACCCAGTTCAGCTTTGTTAAGGGCAGATCATGCCTCCCAAACCTGGTGGACTTCTTTGAGACAGTTACCAAGGCTATAGACGAGGGAAAGGTGGTCCACACAGCCTTAGTTCGCAAAGGTATTCGACACTATTCCCCACTCAGGTATTATAGACAAGCTCACCAGCCTGAACATAAACCCCTACATCACGAGATGGGTTGCCAACTGGCTCATGGACAGAACCCACATGGTAAGAGTTGCAGGAGCTAGGTCTGACTCTAAACCTGTTGCAAGTGGCATTCCCCAGGGCTCAGTCCTAGGACCCCTCCTGTTCGGTACAGGCAATCACAGGAGGACTATGGCTCACCAAGTTCGCAGATGACTGCAAACTAGGGGCTATAACTGACTCTCCAGCTGATACAGACATCCTCCAAAAGGGTCTCACTGAGACATATACCTGGTGTCAAAACCATGGCTCAAACTAAATGCAAAAAAGTGCATAGTCATCCCCTTTGGAAAAAACAAAGTACCTACAAACTACCACATAGGTGGTAGTCTCCTAAATACGGAAGAGGTAATAAGGGATCTGGGGACCCAAGTAGATTGTAACCTCTCCTTTGATAATCACATTGCCAAAGTAATTAGAAAATCCTTCTATGTGGCCCACCTAATCACAAAAGGGTTTGCATCCAGATCGAAAGAGGTCATTGGGCCCCTCTACGTATCACTCATCAGACCCATCATAGAGTACAATGCCCCATTTGGGATGTACCTTACAAGACACCTGCAACAACTGGAAAGACCACAGAAGTTCCTCACCAAGAGGATCACTGGCCTCAAGCAGATGCACTATGCAGCTCGACTGAAGAAACTCCAGCTGTACCCGGTTGCATACCGCCTACTCAGAGGTGATCTCTGCCTGACATACAAGGCCACGTCCAACCCAGAATTGATGGACATGCTCCACCTAAAGAAAATCATATCCCCTCGAGCCACACACTCCAGGGATCTAAACGTCACCACAACAATAACTAGGATGTGCTGGAGGGATAGATTCCTGTCCCAGAGACTTCCCCTGCTCTGGAACAAGATTCCATTCTACATTAGGCAGAGCTCCTCACTAACCCTCTTCAAGAAAAACCTTGACGAGTGGATGGGAAACAGAAAGTTTACCACAGGGATCACTTCAATGGCTCTGCTGGACAGAGGCACAGGGAACTAATCTAAGGGGTGGCGAAAGCCAACACATTCTAGCTATGCTTATAAATGCCTTTGGGCAGATAGCCTAGTACCTACCTATGAACCTAATTACCTCATGTATACCGACAACCTATTACTCCTAAAACATACAAACACAATATGTGAGATATGTATCTATACCATGAATCTGGAATCAGTGCTGTCTCTGTCTCATGTAACAAACCAGATATCAAGCAGGTTGTCAGCAGACATTTCATCTCTTCCACAAACCAAGAGCATAACACATAAATCCGCATACATGGAAGTACTCCGTAGAAGTTTACCAAAAGAACAGAGCCCTTGAAGCGCAAACCTTCTGCATGGAATACAATCCCAACAGAATCCACTGCACATAAAAACACACATATCAATGTCTTACTCAATAAGCCCCATGGCAAAACACCTCAAAACCAAATGTCTTGGTCATAGGTGACTCCACAGTGAGACACACAGATGTTCCCCTCACCAGGCTGGACAAGGAGAAGGTCACAGTCAGCTGCCTGTCAGGTGCCATGATCAGCCAAATTGTGCACGCACTCATGTCTCTCAACAACAAGCACTGTTATGACTCTGTCACAGTCCATGTTGGAGTGAATGACTTGAGATGTACCTCACTGGACTATATGAAGAGG
This sequence comes from Protopterus annectens, assembly GCF_019279795.1. Taxonomy (NCBI): domain Eukaryota; kingdom Metazoa; phylum Chordata; order Ceratodontiformes; family Protopteridae; genus Protopterus; species Protopterus annectens. Next base: position 223,442,853 of record NC_056727.1, read on the forward strand.
GAGACATGATTGAGCTTTTAGAGTATGTGTCCCAGGCAGATATATCCCTAGCCCTAAGCAGCATTCTACCTTCACCCAGGATGATGCCTCAATACAAACAAAAAATGGTTGACTTCAACAATTGGCTTAGCTTCTTGTATCAATCCAGGGAAATCCAGTATCTGTCAGCCTGGGATGATATGATCGACAGACCATGCTGCTTTGTCAGGGATGGTCTTCCCCTGTCACCTCTGGGATTTCAGTTACTGGCAAAGATACTTGCCTCCCCCATAGTGGCTTTTTTTAGGCAATGTCATAAAAACAAAATTTCCAACTTAAAAATATCCTCTAGAAACACTCAAGGTTATGCTACTTAATGCTAGGAGTCTAAATCAGAAACTGCACTCACTGAAAGCACTCCTTACTGTGAAACATGCTGATGTCTGTGCAGTCACATTGACATGGTTCAAGGACACAGAGAGTACTTCAGCCATGCAAGACTACAGTGCATTCCACACATTCAGACCACAAAATGAACATAAAAGAACCAAAGGAGGAGGTGTATCCATCTTTATTAAAGACAAATACACCTCAAGACTGGTTAAGCAGTATGACTCCCTAGAGTTACTCCAAGTACAACTAACCATAGGAAAGACCCCTCCACATCATTGTTAGCTATAGGGTCCCTATGAAGATATGTGAAGGTTGCCAGCCTAGCTAGATAGAATTTTGTAGATAATTCTATGCCTTTGTAAATATTAATAAAAGCCATAGGCTTGTTCTCTTAAATGTGAGAAGACTGTATTGGATGTTGAACTGTAAAAATGTAACAACAGTGCACTCTGCTGTAAGAAAGCTGATAAGTCAAGCATTTTATGACTGTTTGATCTCAGGGCTTGGAGCCGTGGTGTTTGAACCAGCAGATTATTTCTATTGTTTTGAGACCAGAGTTAATTGCTAGATTTTACATATATAATGTCTTTAATTGTTGTGGTTTCCTGACCAGGTGCAAGCTTACTAAGAAATGTAAATGCAGAGTTTCTGTTAGCCTGGGAAACCAGAGAATTGTTAAGGATGAGGTACTCTAAAATGAGTCAGCAGGTTGTATTATCAATTTAAAGGAGTTTCTCAGAGACAGAGAGAGAGTATTTTGGATTTTGTCTAAAGCTGACAACAACTCACAGGCACTCGGCTTTGCTCTATATGTAAGTTTATTTAGAACTGTGATTGCTCTTAGATATAGATAGAAAATAGTAAGTTTAGTCTAGCTGTTTTTCTGTATTGATGTCAGAACTATTCTACTGTATTATTTTAAGCATTTTCCTGTGATCCCTGAACTCTTGACCAGCGCTATGTAGTAAGAAGTATTATCATGTGTTTTTATTATTTATTATTAAATATTTTTAAACCTTTCAACTGTGGCTATTTTGTGTGGAGATAATTTAAGCTCTAGAGTACATTGCATGTATATAGGTGTACTGGCCAAGCCACTCCAATAGCTTTAACCCTGGGTCACACTTACCATTTGGATAATAATATTGCACAGTAATAATTGGACACCCTTTGGTAAGGGCCTTTTTAGAAGCTGATATTAATGGTTGGTGGCAGCTGGTACTACCTTATAGACTGGCAGGAAGAGGCATAGCTGGAGAACCTGTGCCTGACGTCCCCTGGAGTGTCTGTGTGTTTGTATATAACTCATATCTTAAAGTGTGTGTAAGCTGCTTGGGCAGGGACATGAAGCCCTGGTTGGACAGAGAGTGTGCTGGAGGTTTTAGCTTGACCAGTATGCTGAGATCTGTACCCTATAGCTGTACCAGTGGGGAGTCTTATTGGGGATCTGGAGAGAAAGGGAGGAACCAACCCCAGACTGACTGTGATCTCTGTGTGCCCTTAAGGGAAATTGTACTTTACTGTGTGTGTATTTGTTATCCTTCCCAATGTGGACGCCCCTCACTGGTGTTAGTGGTGAGGATTGAGGCTTCTTGATTGCTGGGTCAGTGCACGGGGGTCACAGTCCCCACCATGAACCATGAAGACCATACTGCCTATCTGGACCTACTTGAGCTGCACACAGTACAGCTGCACATCCTGGTCATGGGTGACTAACTATCCTTCCATTGATTTAAAAACATATAACAGCACAAACATGTTCACCCTAATATTCCTGGACTTTGTTAACACAAATACTCTGGAATAGATAGTCTGCTCCCTCACAAGGGGCTCTAATGTCCTTGATCTGGTATTTGCCAACATGGGGGATCACTGCATCACCCTTGTGTGGGACCCTCACTGGTAAAGTTGAATCATAAATCAGTGTCATTCAAAGTAACGATCGTGCCTGACCCCCATAGGAACAAAAAGGTTGAAATATTTCTCCAAAGCAAACTATAGCCTCCTAAGCAAAGGCATAAATAGTTTCAACCCCCTGCCACTAATGGCAGTAATGACTCCTATACAAAGGTGTACACAAATTCCCTGTATAAACATCTATACAAATGTATAGACTCAGCCATACCAGAATGGATCAAAACAAGGTCCTCATGAAAAACAAGCCACCCTGGTGGACATCTAGCATAAATAGGTTATACAACAAGAGAAAGAAACTGCTGTTAAAGAACAAGTGAGTACGGTCTCAGCAGAGGAGGAACACCTTCCACAGTTTGAACAAGCAAATCAGACATCTTATAAAGTCCTCTAAAGCTAAATAAGAAATGAAATTAGCATCCCTAGCTAAGGATAATCACAAGGTATTCTTTAGCTACATCCAAAATCTAAAAGGGAAGGGCCTTCTTTATGCTGAATTAGTAGTGGACGGTACCACTCATAGTGAACCTGAGGACATCGCAAACCTGCTAGCAGACATGTTTGCAAAAACTTCACCACCCTATCCCCACCAGTCATACCCCAAAGCATTCCTGTCACCAGTCATCTACCTAGTATCTCCAAAGAGCAGGTCATAACTGCATTCTCCAAGGCTAAAAACACAGCCTCTGTGGGACTGGATAACATCCAAGACTGCTTACTAAATGGTCTAAAACAGGAGTTAGTGGAACCACTGGGCACTCTCTTCCACCACAGTCTAAGTACTGGCTTTGTTCCTGCAGAGTGGAAAACAGCAACCGTAATCCCTTGCACAAAGGGGTGGGGGTCCTTCAACTGACCCCAGGAACTATAGACCCATAAGCCTAACCAGTCTCATCTGTAAGGCCATGGAGGAAATCATCTTGGTCTTTATCAGCAAGGATATAGGGGACATTCAAACCCTTGACCAGACCCAGTCTGGCTTCGTTAAGGGCAGATCATGCCTGTTAAAACTGGTGGACTTCTTCAAGAAAGTCACTAAAGCCCTGGCTGAAGGCAACACAATACATACTGCCTATCTTGACTTAGCCAAGGCCTTTGACACAATCCCCCACTCAGGCATCATTAAGGAACTCACCCAGCTGGGGATTCACCCATACGTCATTAGATGGGTAGCCAACTGGCTCACTGACAGAACTGATATAGCCAAAGTTGGGGATTCCACCTCTACCAGCAGACCTGTTACCATTGGTGTTCCCCAAGGATCTGTGATAGGCCCCCTACTGTTTGGAATCTATTTATCAGAAATCCAGACAAAATAGATGGCCACAAAAAACAGGAACCAAAATGATACTCAAACAAGAAAGCCAAATAGCAAATACAGGTTAAGCACCAACACGAAACTCCAGTTCATACAAAGATTTATTTAGCGCTTTCATCAGAATATAACATTTGACTTCTTCAGAATAAAATAAAAACTGTTCCAAATCATTATAAACCATTTTCAAATGAACACATGACATCATCAGCCAATAAAAACCATTGAAACAACATTGTTACAATGAGCTTCTCTGTAAAAAACTTTGAATAGTTAAAGCAGCAGTCACAAATAGTAAAACAGTTCTTTTGAATCATAAGAGAAGTCCTGACTACTTCCCACAAAAAAAACCCCAAAAACACATCCTATTAAAACCTTTTATGATTTATATTACATAAGAACGTAGTTTTAAATAACTAGCTATACTAAAACAATCACTAAGACCCAGGGGTATCTGGGCATTAAGTCTTACTTGCCAGCAAAGCTCCCTGAACTCTAGCAAGTCAGCCCATGGACCTCCCCGTGGGTCTTTTTTCACTCCTTCAAGAACCACAAATCTAACATCATGTGTGGGAAACTTTTCCAAATGTTTGTACAGCACATTGTTAGTGTTTGAGATTCTCATATCCCTAACATGCTCATAAATTCTTTCTTTTAGCCTCTTTTTTGTCTTCCCAGTATGGGGAGTGACTTGCTAGTACTTAACTATGAACCTATGAACTTATTATCTGACCCAGCCCTGATGGATCTACTATACATTTGCAAAACAAACAGCACTAGAATTACCTGATCTAAGGATCTTAACCTTGTCTGTGACATAAACAAAACATGTTAGATGGACAGGTATAATCCTTAGAGATTACTGCTTCTCTGGAACAGACTTCCCATTTATGTGAAACAGAGCTCTTCCATAAGCCTATTCAAATGCAAATCAGACAAATGGATGGGAAATTTTAATTTCACCCCTGGCTTATCACCTGTGGCCCTTATTAACATGGACAGTTTGTGGATGTCCTAAGGCACAGGCATATATCAAAGATATTCTAGCCTGTGGACATTGATAATTGGGAAAATAGGGGCATGAATGGCTAGGCTTAAAAAGGCTCTAGGGCTGTTAGCCTAGTATTGTCCTATGATCCTATAGATTATTTAATATCTATGTGTCTGTCTTTTATAATTTAGCTTATGTGCAACATTATGATGGAATACATGAAAAACATTGTGAAAAAGTATGCACTTATCATCAGTATTATTCTGATGTGACATGCTCGAGCCTTTCTCCACAAACTTCTTCTGAAGATGCGCAATACTCATCAAGGTCTGCAAAATTACCAAAATAAAAAGAATGAGACAGACTTCATAGCTACAGGTCACCAAGTTTACAATCCCTATGCATCAATCACCTAAGTCCCAAGATGATATGGTTCAAAACATCGATGACTGTTTTCCTTATAAGTTCAATGCCAGTACAGTTTATAAGTGTATGCCAGCATTCTTTTGGTTTGGGAGACTTGTCCCTTCTTCACATCTGTGTAGCTGCGAAGTAATAGTAAAACATTGACAAGATTAATTGCAGAGTTTGAGAGAATGATAAGGCAAAGTCCAGAACAAATATACCATATCACCATTCTGAAGCATACCTCTCAACTGTACAGATTTTCACAGAATATCCAGATTTTTGCTTCATATTTTTGGTCCATTTTTCATAAACAAAAGTGTTTTTCTAGCAAATCATTGCAAATCATTGAAGATTCAAGTCAAAACATAATGACAGACATTTGAGTTTCAGACTTCACACCCTTCAGAAAATTCATGCTAATGCAAACCGTGTTATTTTGTATACTTTCTAAGTTTGTAAGAGCAATATTTAAAAATTGTGCCTGCTTTTGGTCCATTGTCCCCCCATTATTTATGGTTTTGTCCAGGTTGAGAGGTACGGTCTGCAGTCAGGAAGGAAGCACAGACCTCGATAGTTAGACTAGTTGGAGGTGTGATGGGGAAAAAGAGATAACTGGGAACATATTTTTTGAAAGTGTAATGAGTTGGCAGACTTTAAAAAGTCCCTACAGACTGCTGTCAGAAATACTGGGTGAGCAAATTAGTGTAACAAAGGAAATGATTTTTTAAGCTGTGATACAGGCATGGAATTGTCTAGATGTAGTAATGTTTTACAGAGTTTAATACCGGTGGCTGCCAAAAAAAAACAATGACTAGAAAATGGAAATCAGAGTCTAAGCCAACCACACTAGAAGGATTGAATACAGCAGCAGACATAAAAGAACTGGAAGTGGGATCTTTGGAAAAGGTAAGATCAAAATACATACAAAAAATGGGAATTGTGGGAACAATACATGCAGAATTATGTTTTGGAGGAGGAATCGGGTTTGAATGAGAATAGGTTCATAGGTGTGTACTAGGCTAATGGCCCTGGAGCCTTTACAAGCCTAGCCCATAGGATTACCCTGGCATCGTGCCACCCGACCTTAGTTCCCAGTGGCTCTGTCGAGTAGAGCCACTGGAGTGATCCCCGGGGTGAATTTTCTATTTCCCATCCTCTCATCAAGATTTCTCTTGAAGAAGGCCAGTGAGGTGCTCTGTTTGACATGTATGGGAACTTTATTCCATAACATGGGCAGTCTCTGCATTATGAACCTGTTCCTCCAGCTTGTTCTGTTGATTGTGGTAATGAGGTTGAGGTCTCTGGAGCATGTGGTGCTGAGGGATTGGGATATCTTTAGATGTTACATTTCTAACAGAACTGGGTCAGACATGGATTTGTAAGTCAAGCAGAGATCGCCTCTAAGTAGGCAATATGAGCCAGAGAATAGTTGGAGTTTTTTGAGTCTGTCCATATAGGACAAGTGTTTAAGGCCTAGGGTCCTCTTTGTGAGGTACTTTTATGGCCTCTCCAGTTGTTGCAGGTGTTTAGTGAGGTACATGCCAAATGGGGCATTGTACTCAATGATTGGCCTAATGAGGGAAGAGTAGAGGGAGACAGTGACCTCTTTCTTCCTGGATGCAAACCCCTAGTAAAGAGATGTGCCACATAGGATTTTCTGACCACAGTGGCAATGTGGTGGTCAAAAGAGAGGTTGCTGTCAACCTGTGTTCCCAGATCTCTTATAACTCCTTCTGTGTTCAGTGGACTACCATTGATGTGGTAATTCATGGGAACCAGGTTTTTCACAAAGGGGATGATGACACATTTTTTGGCATTGAGCTTAAGGCCATGGTTCTGACACTAGTCATTGGTCTCACTGAGGCCTTTCTGTAGGATGTCAACATCACTTGGGGAGTTAATAATAGCTCCCAACTTGAAATTGTCTGTGAACTTTGTCAGCCAGAGTACCTTTGTGTTGGCCTGGACTTCAGAGAAGTAGATACCAAACAGGAGAGGACCCAGGACTGAACCCTATGGGACTCCACTCATGACAGGTCAGCAATCTAACTTGGAGTCAGATACTTTCACATTGTGGGTTCTATCTGTGAGCCAGTTTGCAACCCACCTAGTGATATAGGGGTTGATGCCTAGCTTACTGAGTTTTTCTATGATTCCTGAGTGGGGAATGGTATCAAAGGCCTTGGCCAGATCAAGGTAGGCTGTATGAACCACCTTGCCTTCATCCACAGCTCTGGTGACTGACTCAAAGAAGTTGACCAGGTTAAGCAGGCATGATCTACCCTTCATAAAACCAAAATGTATGGGATCCAGAGTTTGGAGATTCCCTATATCCTTGTTTATTAGGTCCATGATGATGCCTTCCATAGCTTTGCATATCAGACTCATCAGGCTAATGGGGCGATAGTTCCCAGGATCTGCAGTTGCTCCTCCTTTGTGGAGAGGGATGACTGTAGCAGTGTGCCATTTGGTAGGGACAAAGCCTGAGGTGGTGCTGTGATTGAACAGGACACACAGGTGAGGTACCAGTTCACTCTGTAGTTCATGTAGAACACAGCCAGGGATATTGTCAGGTCCCATAGAAGCTGCATTCTTGGCCTTGGACAGTGCTGTTTTAACCTGTGCAGCAGTAATACTAGGTGCCTGGCAATCTACTGGTATTGTGATTGGTCCTTTGGTGGGGGAGAGAGGGGTAAAGTTGGCATTGAATCTGTTGGCCAGTATATTGGCAATATCTGTTGGCTCGGTATAGGAGGTACCATTGTGCTGTAGCTCAAAGCAAATCTGGGTATTGCTGTAGAGATTCTTTACATAAATATAGAAGGCCTTGTGGTTGTCTTTACTATCTTCTGCAATTCTGTTTTCATAGCTAGCTTTAGAGGATTTAATGAGGGATCTCAACTTTTTGTTGAGGTTGATAAGGAAGTTTTTCCGGTCTTGTGATTTCACCTTATTCCGCATCAGTTTCCTCCTTCTGTTTTAGAGTTTGTTTACAGCAGGGGACCACCAGATTGGCTTCATTTTTTTGTAGGAGAGCATCTTGGTTCTATTGGGTATAGTGAGATCCATACATTTGTGTACGTGTTCGTATAGTGCATCGGTGTATGATTTGGCGGTCATGCAACTAGTCTCCATTTGCATGGGTGCCATAAAGTTAGCCACCTCTGTTTTTAGGAGCACAAAGTTAGCTTTGGAGAAGTTTTTCATGGTGGTTACCTTTGCGGGGGTGGGGATTGGGAGGGATGTGGATTTCCAAGGTGATTAGCTAGTGGTCAGCTCTAACCATGGAGGAGTTGACTATTGGTGTAGAGCAATGGTAGCACATGTCAGTAATGACCAGGTCAAGGGTGTTGCTACCTCTAGTGGGGGTAAGAACAAGCTGGTACAGGGCACTGGAATTAATGAATTCCAGGAAACATTGGGCAATTGTATTGGTACATGAGCAGTTTTCACAGTTAATGGAGGGGTAGTTGAAGTTGCCCAGTATGAAAGTGTTAGATTGGACCCTAATATTCTCCAGGGTGCTTAGGAACGTGGAGTGTGAGTCTTGGGACATGGTTGGGGACCTATAGCAGACTACGACCTGAATCGCTGTCTTACCCAATGTTAGCTGCACCTGAAGTATCTCTGATGCGTTATGTTGGGCTACCAGTTTGGAGGTGTCTGCATTATTTATGAATATGGAAACACCACCACCTTTGGAGCTTCGGTCCAAGTTCTGGGGTCAAAAGGTGTGTAATGGGTTATAGCCTGGTAGTGCAGGGGTACTTTCTGCTGCCTTGAACCAGGTCTCTGTTACAGCACAAATGTCAATGTTCTCCATTTTAAGGAATGCTTCGGGCGAGTGCATTTTGAGATTTAGACTTCTAGCGTTGAACAGCATGACCCTCAGTTTACATTTGTTTGTAGCTGTTACAGTGGTAATTTGGTCTTTGGAGCACTGCCTAAAAAAGGCACTATAGGGGTGGCAAGAGCCTTGACCAGTATCCGGAAGCCCAGGGGTGACAGATGCAGGCCATCTCTGGCAAAGCATCAATCATGTCATCCCAGGCAAACAGATACTGGATCCCCTTAGAATGATACCAGAAACTTAGCCAATTGTTGAAATCAATCATTTTCTGTTTCTACTGTAGTATCATTCTGGGTGATGGTAGGAGGCTGCTCAGGGCTAGAGTCATACCTGCTTGGGCTACATAATCCGAGAGCTCCTCTATGTCTCTTTTCATGTAGTCCAGGGGGGTATGTCTCAGGTCATTCACACCCACATGTACAATGACAGAGTCATATTTGTACCTGTTGTTGAGGGACCCAAGTGCATGTGTTATGTGGCAGATCCTGGCACCTGACAGGCAGCTGACTGTTACTTTCTCCTTATTCAACCTAGTGAGTGGGACATCAGTGTGCCTCACTATCGAGTCACATATGACTAGTGTGTTGGGCATGCTGTTTTGCCTTAGGGGTTTTGGTTGAGTGGCACACTGTTTAGGAGAGTTATGTGTCTCGTGATTAGTGTTGTGTTGAGGTGGCCGAGTGTGTTTCTGCCTTGGAGGTCTCTGCTGTTTGGGTAGATTTTTATTGAGAACCTCTGCAAAGGTGGGTGTGTGGTTTGTATTTTTATGTGAAGGCAGCGCTGGTGTGTGTTCTGGAGGGCTATGTGTTCCATGTAGTGTGGGGCTAGTGTTGACCTTCTTCTCTTAGCCAGCTATTCTGGTCTTGGATGGAGAGTGTGTGGCTTCCAGTTTGGATATATAAGTGCATCTCTCGCAAGTCTGAGTGTTGGGAGGTAAGGGGAGAGGGTTGTCAATGTACATGAGGTAGTTGCTACATTGCCTCAGGATGCCCAAGTTCACCAGATTAATAGGATAAAGTACAGGGAACTGACCTTTAGATGTGCCTGGAGGGGTGCGCATTTATAATAAGTACTGGAGCTATTTAAAAGATTATATGTGATGTATAATGTTTGCAACTGAAAATATGTTGATATGGTTTGTTTTAATTTATATAAATACATGATTGAACATGTCGTAAGTGATAATTCAATACAGATGTTTCTTGTTTAAAAAAAAGAAATATAGATTAGTGAGGCAGGAAAAGAAAGAAAATTGACCATACTGACCACAGTTCCTAATAAATGACATCTTATCTAAGCCACTTAAACAAAAATCAAAGAACTAAATAAATGTATGTTAGGATGCAAGGAAGTACTTTCAGAACTGCCTAGCAGAATAAATCTGATTCAAATCCAGAGAACCGCTCCCTACCCTACCCCCAATTCCACCCCCCCCCCCAATTCCCACACCCTCACATGTAGGCACATCCATCCCAATCCACTCCACCCATCATCCCAAAAATCCAAACTAAACAGCCTAAACAACCCAAACCATCCAACCATTTACAACAAACCTCATCCCTACATCTTAACACTTTACCTACTCCATCACAGCCCTACCTTCCCCCCCTACACTACCCCCCTACCACACACCTTACACTTCTCTCACTTCTCTGCAAACCTCCATTCAAACCCAGATTAACCATATTAACCCATCCATCCTCCAAAAAATGCTTATCTCCCTTATCTCCCTTTTACTAATATCTTCTCTAACTTCTAACCTATCCTCCCCCTGAATGTTACTCCCTTTCTTTTTCTAATACAATACTAGCTGTAACACACCTAACATTTATTCCCCTGCTTCTTCACACACACAACACAACCCATCTACCTACTACTAAATACCACAGACTAGTTCACTGCAAAATTACAAAAATTAAATCCAAGAAAACATTTGACATTTCACACCTCCACTTACTTCTAGATGAGAGATATTCCCCTCAATCAGCCCACATCATAATAAACCAAAACACAAACAAAACCTAACCAAACCTTTATCTCTCTCATTCTCTAAACCCTCTCACTTTTTTTACATGCCACCTCAATATATATAAGTATTGTAACAAAATTAGTCTCTCCATGCCCTTTTAGAAACCCAGCAATTTGATATTTTATGCCTAACAGAAACTTCAATTAAAGACATTGAAATTACCCCACCTGGATATAACATTATTAGACTACTCTAGACCTGACTCTTACTCAAGACAATTCAGTCAATACTACTAAAATCCATAAACCTCATTTGTGTATATCTCCTCCTGGAAATAATATCAACACCCTTGATCAAGAAACACTAGTCTTAGGAGAAGATTGGCAGCCTGGCTAACCAAGAATCACACAACAACAAGCCAATGACTTCTTCTCTTTTAATTCCAAAACTCTACAAACAAAAGCAAACCACTCCTGATGACACTTCACTACTACTCTCTCCTACTTAAAAAACACTCTTCCTCCCTTCACATACAACCTGTATCTACCTCCTATATCGCCATGCTTTACCTGTCTCTATCCTAATAATATTTTCCTGAGATCTGGAAGATATATCATCATTCCCCACCTACACAAAGGAACAACTTAATTCTCTCTAACTTTCGCCCCATAGCACTTCTATCTCCCTTAGCAAAAATCATGGAAAAATGTATACACACAACTACTTAAACCATCCTCTCCATAATACCTACTGGCTAAGACTCAACATGGATTTAGACCTTCCCATAGTACTACCACTATATAAACAATAATAATAATACATACATCTCTATTATTCATAGACCAAAAAAAGCCTTTGATATGGTTAATCATACACTTCTTCTGCACAAACTTAAATAACCTGGTTTACTTCTTATCTAGGAAAAACCCAGGCACAGTACTCTGGAAAAATTCACTATCTGCTCTCCTTCCTATCAATCCTTAGCCACTTTCTATTTTCCATCTTTATTAATGACTCCAATCAGCTATCCCTAACACTACCTGCATACAATAAGCCAAACACACCTCTCTACCCTTCTCTCTATGCTTCTCCCTATTATATAATCTCTCTAAAAGTAAAAGTAAAAGAAAGAAACTTACTACATCTATAATATTGCCTCGCGTTTACACAGGATCTCAGTTTAGAACTCACCACACTCTAAACTAAAAAACAACTAGACTGCTAGAACTTCCTAACAAGCTCATATATCAACAACTCTTAATAGCAAAAAATTCTAAAAACCATCTCAAACACCAAAACACCAGTTCCTCTTGACTCCTTTATAACAACCTAACCTGAAACAACTTCTTCAGACAGACAAAACTCTAGTTAATAGTACAAAACTATTAATTCTCTGCAGTTAATGCTTTTTTCTAACTCAGTTGCATCTTCTATATCCTTAATTAAAACTTTTTTTTTTTTTGTGTGTATTTGTATTCTAAACTTTTTTTTTTAAATGGATTTTTTCTCCCCGGGCCTCCACTGAAAATGGACTTTGTTCCAGCTGGACTAGCCCGGTCAACAAATGTAAAATAAAATAAATAATAAAATTAAACCCCCACAAAATACCAGAACCCCGAAGAAAAACTAAATATGAAATAGTAAGGAAATGGCTTAAAATAGGCATATTAGAGGGGGTGGATCACAAAATGAGTGCAACAACACCATAGTGTCAGTTCTAAAGCCTGTTGGAAGAAATGGGAGTTTTAGTGACTGTAGGAAGTGAAACATCGCTATAAAAGGTGGTAACAGACCAATTGTATGAACTGGAGAGACTAGTAGAAAGGTGGGTGAAGGCAAAAGTTTTAAATGCAGTAAGTGGTCTACAACCATTGAGTTCATCCCACTCACCTCAAAGTGGATGGGATATTTTGGGTGCACAAACCACGCAATGTGTATGAAACCAATAGTTTCAAGCTGGGGAGTCAGTTATTGCACAGTGTGGTGGTCTCACCAATTGGAAGATTTAAGTGACCCAAATTTGTATAAAACATCATGTAAATGATGCCTATAGCAGATTTCCAAAGAGCTCATTGTGAATCAGTAGAATTAACTGTAAATTTAGTGAGGTTTCTTTAAATGATTAATGTTTCTGTTAAGTTGCACTTATTTATTTAAAAGCAGAAAGATAGCTGACTTTATTAGTGAGAGTTGGTTTGTTAATATACTGCTGAATATACTCTCAAAAGTTTGTTGAAAGAAGCCCAGACAAAGAGCATTTGCCCTTTGGCATCCAGGGCAGTGGCTCTATGACAGAAAATCGACCAAAATTACAGGAGAAACAGGAACTGTTCCTGGCAATGGAATTCAGAAAGACATCCCAACATGGACTGTTTCCTAGCAGTATAAGACTTAAGTATAAGACAGAGGTAAAGGTGCTTGGCTGTGCTTTTCATTAAACCACATGACTTTGTTTTTTTCTTGGAAGAACCTCCATTTAATTGAGTTGTATCTTATAAACTGGCCTTTTAAGATAAAACTAGTTATCTCAGCTGCTTTAATCTTTCACAGTTTATAAATATTGCCCCCTGGCAAGTATTTAACTTATCTGTGGTTGTTTCACACAACTGTGATCACAAATAAGTGAAAGCTTTTGAATGCAAGCAGCATTGGGAAGTAAAAAAAAGGTGGTTTTACAGCGTGACAAGCCAGCCAGCAAACCCTGATGTAAGGAGCTGGTCAGCACACCCTGATGGAGTGAGCCAGTCAGCACACCCTTATGTAGGGAGCTGAACTCCTCACACCACTGCTACTTATATATACCAACTCTTTGGTCATTGGCATTTGGGTGGGAGGTTGGCATAATGGTTAAGGTATTTTCCTTACAGACACAAGGGGCAGGGTTTGATTCTCACATGGGATCATTGGCTAGGCTTAAACTGGCTCACAAGGGCAGTTAGCCTAGTGCTAACCTATGAACACAGTCATGGGGGAGAAAGAAATCTCAGGTACAATGGCAATTTGACCTTTCAAGGAAAAGACAACTAGTCACATACAGATGATTGCACAAATGCATGTTGATTGCTAGTGTTTCACAAACAAACCTGGCTCCTATATATAGTAGCAGCAATATTTTAAGGTGCATACACTTTCTCAGTTATGCTAGAAAAGCAAATGAAAACTGTACATCACACTGCAGACCAAGATTCCAATACTGCAGCGAAGGTAACAGACCAAGACTGCAATATATCATAGCACACAGGTAGTGTCAATCATTATACACTAACACACATAGCTAATGTTTGAAACAGATGTGCACACTTGCACTCATATGCTGTTCATAAACAGATACATGGTGTGAAGCAGTGCATTTATCCATGTCTACAAACTGCATACTGTTCATGTGTAATACTGGTGTCTTACCAACACAAAATGGCTGCACCCAAAGCAGGCACTCTCAGCAAATGATGATGATGATGATGCACAGATGTGATAGAAGTCTTGACATACAAGACTAGAGTTCATAGGCAACAAATTAGGTAATACGTGACCCTGGCATGTATAGGCTCCTACAATAGTGACAGACATTCAGAAAGATTCAGTCATAAATACTACATTAAGTAATCACCCTTCAATACAAGTTCTGAAAGCCAGCCATGAAACACACATTACATAAACAGGTTCTGTAAAATATTTATAGTCATATAATGAATATAAAAGTATATAAATATAAAAACATGAATGCTAGTAACTATACACAGGTATACAAGTATATGCACTATATGCAAAAAGAAGAATACAACAGTTTCTGGTTTGTCTGAGATCCTTCAGGAGTGGGTGCCCTGAGGAGTGGGTGTCCTGCAATGTCCTCCATTGCTACCATACGAGTGCAGCAGCAGACCTATTGCCAAAGTTAGCTGCTGTCTGTGGTAGCAGAGAAGGAACGTCTACTGGGTCATGTATCTGAGGACATGTGATCAGTTGTGGGCCCAACCTGATGCAGAAGATTAGGCATTTATGTTTATGGAGTGTCTGTGGATAATGGCCATCATGAGAGGAGGCTCCCAGGTATAGACTACAGATAACTTCATTCCAATGAGTATATTGTCATCCATTTTGAGCTCACAGAAATCTGCCCATCATCCTCTGCTAGAGAAGTCCCATAATATCAGTTAGGTGCCAGACATCCCATTAAAGTGCCTCCCATAAGATGTTTTATCCCACACATGCCTATATATGTGTACATGAATTGCTCTTCCAACTGGCACACCTGCCACAGATAATGCAAGACAACCCAGAACACAATCGCAAAGATGACATCCTGCAGGTACTGGAGTTCCTTGAGTGGCACAGCCTCCAGTCTGTAAAACAAAACAACAGAGAACATAATGCACATTATAGTCTCACAACAACACCAACAACATTACTGCTGTATAGAAAATACTTACTGACTATCTACCTGGCCACATACTAAAGCTGTGTATAATATATGCCAGTGTGTAAAATGGCATGAAACTGCACTGGGACATGCAGTCAATAAGCATATGCCACATTTGCTACATGTACACAGGGCCATGCAAAGTAAAAGAGAGAATGAACCACAAGGTGCAAGGTTTGATTCTCATATGGGGTAATTGGCTAGGCTTAAAATGGCCCATGAGGGCAATTAGCCTAGTATAAAACAGTGGGATGTTGGTGTAGTGATGAAGGTACTTACCTTAGAAACACAACCATACAGATAGACAAGAAACATATCTCAGAGATGCAGGACAGTCATGCAATGTGGTACCCACAAAACACCATGCTATCACATGATAACTGCCATCAGGTTGCAAAGGACTGTTGCACAATGTGGTGCTGATTTGGCACTTAGCATAAGGCAGACAGCAGACATGTGCAGCAGTTGTGCAATGTAGGCAGAGCTATAAGAGGTTTTTGTATACATATAAAAATTCATTATTTATAGATGCATATATACATTGTGTACACACAAAACTTATCATTGTGACATGCTATGTATTCCTCCTATTCTCATAAGGCTACTTCATTTATGCTGAGGCCTGCTGCATTCCTAGGGAAAAGGGCACACAATACAGAAGCACACAGCAGGGACTGCATAGTTGTATTAATATCTAGTATTATACTTGTGGTGCAATATACTGACCTGGCAAGGCTGTAGAGTGCTGCCACTCATGTTCTGTTAGCACCCATGACCTCATTGGCTCCCTCCTCTGCACATCATTATACTGGTGCTGATATTGCTTATCTCTCCATGGAATACTGGTTAATTCTCCTATCTGGCACCTAATTTTCACCCATATATTAGCCCTGTATCGTCATTTGGGCTGGGAACTGTACCAAGTAGTATGTCATGGATCAGGGAGACAAGGGTTACAAACACATGCACCTCCTGATCCATCTACACTCGAGCTCTAGGGGTCTTATCTGTTTCTATTTTTACCATTATGGTGTGCTGCCATGCCTGTGGTGCGCTTATTGTCAATCTCACCCAGTTAGTTACAGTTCCACTAGAAGTGCTCCCCCCAGGATGCCCGATGACATATGGTGCTGCAGGTCCAGAGGCCCAGAGCTGTAATTAGGGGAGGAAAAGGAGACAGCTGCACTGGGTGCAAGCTGTTAGGAGGCATTATTGACAGTTGTCAGTGGGGTGTTAGTGTAGCAGTGGCATTCATCTAAGAAACCATGGGTGATAATCTCAGTTTCTTAAATAAATATCAACATTGCATTCATGTTTGAATTTAGTAGCTCTATATCTTAGTAACTGTAGCAAGGATTTTGCTACAGTTACAGTGGCTTTTGAAAGACCTTTTTATTAATTTGTTCTTTTGTCATCAACCTTATTTATTTATTTATTTTTGTATCGATTTATTAATTATCTATTTAACTGGGTAAGCCAACTGGACACAAGTATCCCTTTTCAGAGATGACTCAGTAGCAGTTTCTGGTCAAGTGACTTGCTCAGAGTCACACAGTAGGCAAATGGAGGTAGACAGAATCAAACTCTGTACCCTTGAATATAGGCAGCAGCTTGATAACAGCTCAAAGCCTTAATCCCCTGCAGTAACTGTCAGATTCACATAACTTTGAGTTTAGAGGGTGCCAGTCCAGACAACTCCTCAGGGTGCCATATGACATAACTACTGCTCTGTGTTGGCCCCTGACATAAACAGGTTTGCATGACGCCATCCCAGTGCATACTCTTCTGATGTATACAACATACCCCTCCAATACATAGACCTGTAGTGATTCATAAAACGTTTGATAGCAGAAGCCTGATTACATATGCATGTTCACCAAATTGTATTTAAATCATGCTTGGTTGCATGTTGTTCTGTGTTTGCGGTGAAATGCACTCAACTTACTACAATGGAGCATGATACTGAGTACTGAATAAGCAGATTAGAAACTTGTCACCTAGATGTTATTTTATTTTATCACACAATAGATGCAGATACTAGTAGATGCACTTTGGATGGATGGCCCATTTCTCATGGGTCATGCTTTGACCCATGAGGACAATCAGAGGCACTGAGCAGAAATAATTGCAGATGTGAATGTGATGGGTGGCTATGGCAATATTCTGACAGAGTCCAACTGGAGAATCATTAGCCTGTAGTTTCATACCAAGATCAGGGCACTTCTGCTACAAGACAGTCTATGCATTGCTGAGAGTGGACAACAAAAATCTGCTTGCCTGTGTCAAAGAGGTGTCCATCATGGGAACCCCAGATGGGCTGAGGCAATACTATATTACCACATCCCAGCATATGTTATGGTGAATACAGGTGATAGTGGTCCTTTGTCACTCCACAGGTGATGTCAGTAAGAAAACATCACAAAATAAGAGCTAGCATGTACCTGCAGTGGGCAGACAGTCTATCACAGTAGCGTATCTAGGGCAGGGCAAGAGGAGCAACTGCTCTGGGTGCATAGTGTTGGACTGCATGACTAGCCAATCCCGGTCTTTTGTTAATGCAATACTAGCTTTAAAAAGTTAGTATTGCATTTGCAGTCAAATCTGAGTGCTGTAGCACTCTGTGTGTGGTCTAAACTGTAGCAACTGCTTGCAACATTGTAGCAAGTAGTTTGCTACAGTTTAAAAGTAAAAAAAAAATGTTTTTGTTTTAACTAAAGCACAAGTGCTGTAGCACTGCATGCAAGCAGGGTATGAACTGTAGCAACTGTCTGCTACAGTTTAAAAGAATTTATATCAAGGGATATGAATAGCTGGGGTTGGAGGGGTATCATGTATCTGACCACCTGGTTGGTGTTCCAGTAAAAGCAACATCCTTTCTTTTTAGCTCTAAAATGGAAGAGCCGGGGTATAGATCGAACTTTAATAAGCTGATCACTTACCAACTTATTACAGTGAAGTGTTTTTTTTTTTTTGTGGAGGGGGTGGGACACTGGATCACAATATGACCTAGGGTGCTGGTTACACCAGCTATCCTTCTGTTTTATCAGGTCAAGTATGTAAATAATTGCTACCACAACATATCTAATGGTTAAGAATGTGGTTAATTGGATTTTGACAAATACTTTATGTCAGCATGTGCGTGCGATTTTACATTGGGTTTCACATGTGATTACTGTTTGACTAATATGACTTTTCACTGTTCTCTAGTGTCATTGTACCAACCGCAGACAGACTGATCAGGTAAGTCAGTATCTCCATAATTAGCATTGTTAGATATTTGTTAAAATGTGTGATTCATATCCTGTCTCATATGCCTCTGTCAATGTATATGACAGATATCATCTCTGAATTTGCAGCATGTCCACTTCCTGCATTGTCCACAAGCCCTTCCACTGATCCTCTGGTGGAATGTGATGTGCCTCATTCTGACAATATGGCCAGTGGCACAC
This sequence comes from Protopterus annectens, assembly GCF_019279795.1. Lineage (NCBI taxonomy): Eukaryota > Metazoa > Chordata > Ceratodontiformes > Protopteridae > Protopterus > Protopterus annectens. Next base: position 223,461,538 of record NC_056727.1, read on the forward strand.
AGGACATCACATTGGGTTTGACATTGTCCAGACATAGAGGGGACTGTCCAGTGGTTCATGTTATAGCCTCTGATCAGGAGGATAGTGTGGTCAGCTAGTCTGATGATGTAGATACATCAGATACTGGTCATGACAATGGTTCATAGGTTCATAGGCATTTACTAGGCTAATGACCACAAGGGCCTTTTTAAGCCTAGCCATGCATCCCAAATCTCTGACATGTTCTGGTATCCTTGATAAGTATAAGCAGAGGCTTGGGAGATGAAACATTTACTAGCAGGAGCCTGGGAGATAAACTATTTACAGGCTGCCTGTGTCTATTAGAGACATAGGTGCCAAGCCAGGGATGAATTTTCTGTTCCCCATCCAATTGTCCAAGTTACACTTGAACTGGGTTAAGTAGGAACTCTGCTTTACATGGATGGGGAGTCTGCTCCATTGATGGGGTAGTCTCTGGGATACATACCTGTCTCCCCAGCAGGTCCTATTTTTATCATAGGCAAGGTTTAAGTCTTCAGAATGGGTAATTCTGGTGGTGTTTATTTTGCTGATATGCAAGAGGTCCATCAGAGTTGGGTCTGACAATGCTGTGTGCCAGGCATAGATCTCTCTTCAACAGCCTGTAGGAGGCATAATACAGGGATAGGGCCTTGAGGCAGTCTGTGAAGGACATTTTACTTATCTCCTGTATTCTGTTAGTGCAGAACCTCTGTGGAAGTTCCATTTGTTGGATATGCCTGGTTAGGTATATACCAAAAGGGGGATTGCATTTAATGATAAGTCTGATGAATGCTGAATACAATGAAACAATGACTTCTTTGGACCTAGATGCCATACCTTTGTTTATAAATTGTGCAACACAGAATGATTTCCTCACTACTGTAGACACATGGTGGTCAAAGGATAGATTACTGTCTGTGTGTGTTCCTAAGTCCCTGACTACTGGGTCAACTCTAAGGGGTATGTTGTCAATATGATAGTTACTAGGGGTGGATGACTTCCTGAAGGATACTGTTATGCATTACTTGGCATTTAGCTTTAGTTCATGGCTCTAACACCAGTTGTTTGTCTGTGTCATCTCTTACTGGAGAACATATGTGTCAGTGTGGGATTCAATGATAGCTTCTAATTTGCAATCATCTGCAAATTTAGTCAGCCAGAGACCACTGGCATTGGGCTTGACTTCAGAGAAGTAAATGCCAAAAAGGAGTGGCCCAAGGACCGATCCCTGAGAGACTCCACTTGTGACTGCCCTCTTTCTAGAGGTGGACTCCCCATTTCTAACTTCCTAGATCCTGTCTGTGAGCCAGTTGGCTATACACTAGGTGACATCTGGGTTGGCACCTAACCTCTTGACTTTGTCATCAATACCAGTGTGGATATTGTGTCAAATGTCTTGGCCAGGTCAAGGTAGGCAGTGTGACACATTTTTCCTCATCCATTGCTTTGGTGACCTTCTAAACGAAATCCACCAGGTTGAGTAGGCATGACCTACACTTGATGAAACCTATGACCCACTCTCTCCAGATGAATCTGGTAGAGATGGTGACTCTGTCCCACAATGGAGTGATGCCATCTTTTGGACTGCACTTGGGAATGTAGCTGATGTGTGTAGATGCACATTAGATGGTATATGCCTAATCTTACTGGCGCCTGAATGTTCACAGCAATGTCATGGCAATGAACTGCATGCTCTTGGTCATGCTACCAATCATGTAGCACCCCAGTTGCATGTGCTATATGACGGTCAGGAGAACAGGCATGGAGAAGTCATGGCAGCACTGGCTACTTAGTATGATAGCATGCTATCTGTCACATGCTGTGTTTAAAGCCTTGTTAAAGAGGTGCTAGAGCAATGACAGAGTACAAACAAGGTGTTATGTGCCCTGATTCTCATGAGGAAATTACCTCCAGTGGGGAGAGGTAGACCACCCCTCAAGTAGATCTACACATGGCCCTCATATCTCATTGCTGTGCTGTAATGTTCACAGACATCTGCTGTTGGTCATCCTGTTCAGAACCCAGCAGTCATATCCAGATGTACACTCTGCTCATATTCACACTGTCTCTCAACCTGTTAATGTCACCATATTAAGCTCCTTAGTACAGCACCATGAGCAAAGTGTTTCCAGATGTAACAGGAGTAGCCAAGGCCGTGATATGAACCATTAGCATGGGTGCCCTAGACTGCATTAGTGCAACACTGGCAGGTAATCCAGTGTGAGTCATACTGTATTATCTTAACTCTTTGGCAATGATGGCTGCTATGCTGACCTGGCCACTACCTATTCTACCTGTTAGTGATCATTACTTGTCTTATGCCACAGGTTTTTAATACTCTTGTGAGTTACGTGGTAGACTGTTGTCAGTTTGTGTCATTTTTTACATATTTGTCCTTGTGATACCTCTTTTAATCTATTGCCTACTTTATTGCTGAACATGCTGTTCACCTTGCTGCTATATGACCTGCTGTTGTTAGTTGACATATATCAGCCATATCTCTGCAGCATCAACATAGCAACCCGTGACTACAGCCTTGATTTCTGCCAGCCATTCCATTGTTGTCTGCCATATCTGCATGCATATGTATACTTCATTGTACATGCCAGTGATACTTGTGACAGTTTATTATGGTAATGCACATTCCTCCCTTAATAGAATGTGCACCTTTAACTTCATTTTGAACCTTTGATATCCTCTTGATGAAGTGTACTTGCCATGTGATCTTTTCCATTCACACCTACTTACAAACATATGTCTATTCATATGGTGGCTCTTCAACAACATTACTGCATGTTCCATGGTTCCTATGTCATGCTTGTCCTTGATACTTTGTGGTATAGTATGTGCTTGTACATCTGAATGATTCTTGCCATTTCATCCACCTGTGCATTATATCACTGCCTTATGTGAGTCAGGACAGGAAAGGTCTGTAACATATGTGTATGTATACTGTCAGGTATCTGAGTTTGTTGTCACGCCTTACTATGTTGTTACAATTGCAGATTCTGTCTGCTGTTAAGGCTATTGTCCTATGGTGTTACACATCCTCATGGCGTGTACTGCATCTCAGTTTTACTGTACAACCCCTTGCTTCTGTTGCTTATGTTACATTTTCTCAATGCACATTCCTATAGACATTGACATACTGACAGTAATGTTGCTACCTAGAGACACTAATCATACATATGATTATAGCCTATCTTGCTATCAACACCTTCTGTTATGTGCACCTTAGGTGTGACACACACACACACACACACACACACACACACACACACACACACACACACACACACACACACACACACACACACACACACACACACACACACACACACACACACACACACACACACACACACACACATGGAAGTATAATGACCTACCTTTGGTGATGTACCTTTCCCACACTGGTCTGATGTTTACTATTAGTCTATAGGCATCCAGATGTGTTCATTTCTGTAGCACACATATGTGTATAATGTTTGTCTGATGATGTTGTGGTTAAGGTTTGTATGACATACCATGTTGACTAACTTCTGGCCTTTTTCCTGTAGTTGTGTGCTGTGGTGCAGTAATGGAGTAACACTTTGTGAACATAACTGCTTTATCTATGTACTTCTATACATGTGGCTTGTCATGACTCAAGTTGTGAACCAGATGCTGCAGTGTCACCTGAGCTATAATACACAGCTGAAGCCTCCATTGTCAACACCTGGTTGTTCTTGCTCTTGTGTCCTACTGATCATCCTGTTGCAGTTTGGATAGCTCCACATCAGACAGCTGGGGTTCTTGCAGTAGGTCACCCATGCCTAGAGCTGGTAGGCTACTGTATTTGTGTTAGCATGTTGTGCAGCATGGCTCATATGGTGACCATCTGTGATGTCTTTACTGTTGTGTATTGCAGTCCACGCCTGGATGTGTCTAGTCATGTGAATCTTGCTTTCATGCCAAACACACATTCAATGGTTGTTCCATGTCACTGAGAGTGCGGTGTTGTATGCATCCTCAGAAGATGCTGATGACGCTGTGTATGGTCTTGTGCTTCATAGCTTTTGAATAACTTTTGGTCCCTTTGTAAAAATAGACTGACTTTACAACAAAACTAAAGCTATGCGATGAGTGCATTGCACATGGAGACACATGAGATATGCAGCCTGTGTATTCCCAGCTACAACAGTGCTATAGCACCGCAGGAATTACAGCATTTTCCTATAACACCTCAGTACTACTGCTAACAAATAGGCAGCACCAAGGCATCCACCATCTTTGGAATATGCTGGAGCCTTCCTGTGAGGATCAGTCTCTATCAAACTATGCCACACATAAGTAATGTGATTTATTAATGCGGAATGATAGAATGATTATGAACTGCATTACCCATTTGTGGTACAACATGATTTGTATGGATCAGGGATCTGCAGCGTAGCCTCTGGTATTAATATGGTATACACCATTACCCTGACTGACATCATTCATGATGGCAGTTCAATTTCTTGGGTTTGAGGTAGTATTGTATGATGGCAGTGATCCACTGCAATGCTATCCTGGACTTCTGTGAATGCATGCCATATTTTATATTCAAGATTCTGGTAGTACTGTGTTTATTGTATATATAAATTATTAGATTTTACTTTGTGAATGTTTATAGCTATGTACAAAACTCTGGTCATATTGTGATTATTATTCGTACAGTTTGATTTTATTTTGTTAATGTCTTTAGTTATTAACTTTATCTGGGTTGTGTGACTTGGTTTTAAGCTGCAAATTAATTAATTCTGTATTAAATAATCTATTTTATCCACAAAGAATTTATATACTTCCTTTGTATTTTAGGGGTCCTCATTCACTGATGGCATTATCTACTTTGCTTTCATTGCAAACTTCTTCTCAGTGTTAAGGAAACAGGTTGTTAATTAATCAGATCACTTCACCAGGGCGGCTTTAGTACCCAGGCTGCATGGCAACTTGACGTTGAGTTCATCTAAAAAGCTTGTCATCACTCCAGTTATTTCTGTGGTTGTAGCAGAAGTAAAGTTGTGTAACATGGGGTAGTGATGCATTTTGGCAGATGATAAATCTGTGGAAAACAATGTCAGTTTTTTTTTTTATTTCATGAAATGTAAATACTTATTATATAAACATGAGGAAGTAAAACAAAACAGGTGATCATAATAGTAAGGTCAGTCTAAGAAAAATATGAATCACCACATAAAAGTCGTCAAATGAGTCTGGAAATGAGTCCTGGAAAGTGGCGAGCAAACAAATGACATAAATAAGGAAACCAAGTTTAGCAGAAGAGAAGCAAATAATTGTCTGCACCCGCAAAGTACAGGGAAGCCAGACTAGCAGCTAGCAGTAGAACAGATTATGGTAGTTCAGGCACATGTGCAGGAAAGTAGAATACAATCTGTGAGGAAGATTTGGGATAGACAGAAAGAAGGCAAGAGAAAATGAGGGCTTCCAGCAAAGAGATGGCTAGATTGTTTGAGAGAAGACAGGCAATAGTCTGGCTTGACTGTCAAAACAGGTAGGAGAGTGGCACTGAACTGAGAGAGAGAGAGAGACAGAGAGGTGATAATAGTTGATGTGATTTCACAACCCCATGTGGAAAATGGGAAAAAGGGGGGATGATACCCGGTTTACCCCGGGTATCACTTCTGTGTCACTGTTAGACAGAGGCACAGTATACTAACCTCGAAAAAGGGCATAGCAAAATAAATTTAAAATGGGTGGCGAAAGCCAAACACACTCTGGCTAGTGCCCTAGGGCAGATAGCCTAGTATCAACCTATGAACCTATGATGATGATCATCATCAGCATCATTTCTTCTCCTCTCCTTCTTTATTCCTGTATTCCTGTTGACTCACCAGTGTGAACCCAGGCAGTTCTCATGTCCTTTTCTGTGTGTCCCTGTATGTGAATTCAGGTCCCCAGATATCAACATGAACTCCTGTTGTCCTGCTTTATAAAGTAGGACCTGCACCTGCTTCCTGAATGCATCTTTTCCTCATCATCACAACTCTGCTCTATGCAGAGGCTGAGACTATGAATACTGCCTTATCCTTACACTGGAGTCTGAGTCTGATTGCCACGAGTCTGTCACTAATTCTGATGACCAATTAACTAATGAATATTACAAAATAGGAAAGTGACTGCCACTCTGTCAGGGGAGAGACTAAGAGGTAGCACATATCTCATGTGATGTCAAGAGATGCTTCCAAATCAAGAGGGCAAAGCAGTTTCAGATTGACTCAGACAAAAACAGAAGGATGTGAACTGCCATGATATAAGGCAGACAAAAATGAATCCAAGTACAATGTAATTATAATAAGGGCAAATTACATCTGTTAATTGGACTGAAGAAAAATTAATTGAGATTTTTAACATTGTGATTTCATGTCCAGGGAGACCATAGCTATAAAGTGAGGGAGCTGCAGTAAGTGAGACAGGACAAGCTGTTGAATCACAGTTTGGCTGAGAAAAGTTATGCTGATTCACTTTGAATTTGGTTTTATGTGGCTGTCACACTGAATTAAATACTAGATTGTTGATTATCACAGATGGAATATTCATATAAGTTAGTGACTTTAAAGTTAGAGTTTGAGATATAGTTAGTATTGAGGTTTAAGGTTTGGGCTGGAGCTCAGTTTATAGCTGAAATTTAGGGATAGATTTAGATTTTGTATGTGGTACTGTGCCCTGTATGGTGGTATGATATTTTCTTCCCAAAGAAATATTGTGAATAATTTCTTACGTGTATATCTGCATTTTTTGAATTTCTGCTAAGCTAAGTTGCGATTAAATTTGCTTTATTTTAGTTGATATTCAAGTATATGCACTCAGTTATATTGTTTTTAATAGGGTCATCTTTGAAGAAGTAACCTTAATACACACTTGGTAGCCATTCTGGCCTATACATAATGACCTCAAAGTCAAAACTGTGAGCATCACATTTATGAGATATTGTATCCAATGTTACAAGGAGACAGAAATTAATTTCACTACAAGGCAACACTGATATGAAATCTGCTATCAATATCACATTGCAGAAATACTTAAAATATTAGAGAAATTCAAGTTCTCACTTACCAAACATAGAAAAAAATTGTGCTCTATTTAATTTTATGTATGATGAAGAAAAAAGGCCATGGATATATTTTGACAATAACTTAGTTTGGTTGGACTAACTCTATAACTAAAAGCTGAAAATACCCTGCTGTGGCTGCTGTGAGGACAGGATACCTAGATGTCTGTGAACCTGCAGGTCGGCAAAGGCACATGAATTGTTATTGTGGAAACTGAAGAACACCACAAGACCAATGAAAGGTCTATGTGGGTTACCTGCCTGCATGGGAAGACGTTCACATCAGTGTAGAAGTTAAGTAAAATCTACAGCTGATCATTTTATTTTTATTTTATACATTTGTTGACCAGGTAAGCCCACTAGATGCAAGTGTCTTTTTTCAGGGTGATCTAGTTGCACTGCCTGGTTAAGTTACATGCTTATGGCAAAGGGAGGCATGAGTTTACAGCAGCAGGCTGAATGTAGTAACAACCAAGTACTGATCTGTTATCCCATCTGCTAAGCATTAATCTTAACTTATGTGTGTGTGTGTGTGTGTGTGTGTGTGTGTGTGTGTGTGTGTGTGTGTGTGTGTGTGTGTGTGTGTGTGTGTGTGTTTGTGTTTGTGTGTGGGTGTGTGTGTGTGTGTGTGTGTGTGAGTGTGTGTGTGTGTGTGTGTGTGTGTGTGTGTGTGTGTGTACATGTGCATGCCTGTGCGTATGTGTGTGTGCGCGCATGTGCATGCCTGTGTGTGTTTTTGTGTGTATGTATATGCCTGTATGTCAGTGTGTATGTGTGTGTGTGTGTGTGTGTGTGTGTGTGTGTGTGTGTGTGTGTGTGTGTGTGTGAGTGTGTGCATATACATTCAGCATTGAGCAAATCCCACTGGTGAAATCCTTACCTAAACAGGGGTATATAATAAAAGAAGAAAACTCATGACCAAAATCTGGAAGAGCAACTCCCTTAAAGGCTAGTGCTCTCTTATACAACCAAACGAGAAACTAAGAGGTCTAATTAAGTCCAACAAGGCCAAGTATGAAGTCAGGATAACCTCGCAGGCTAAGGGCAAACACAAGGCCTTCTTCAGCTATGTCCAGAACCTTAAAAGCAACACATAGCAGTGCACTGAACTAGTGGCAAACAATACTACCTTCACTGAGCAGGGTTACACAGCAAATTTACATCTACTGGCTGATAAATCTAGCTTAAACTTTAACCCCCACTTCCCCCAGCTCCATCAGGTGAAATCCCTGCTAGCATACTTCCTTCAACTATTAGCAGGGACTAGGTGCTGGTAGCACTCGCTAAAGCCAAGAACGCTGCCTCTGTGGGTCCTAAAATATCACCAGTTACCTCCTGAATAGTCTAAAACATGACCTATCAGGAGCATTTGAGGCACTCTTCAATTACAACCTTGAAATAGGCTATGTTCCGAGTGAATGGAGAACCACAAGAGTCATCCCCTCCATACAGGCGGACCATCACTCGACCCAAAGAACTAAAGACCCATCAGCCTAACAAGTCTAATTTGCAAAGCCATTAAATGAATTATCATGAAAATGATAAACAGGGACATTGGCAACCCATCCCAGTTTGGCTTTGTTAAGGAAAGTTCATGCCTACTTAACCTGGTTAACTTCTTTGAGAAGGTCAACAAGGCAATGAATGAGGGTAAAACCCTGCATACTGCTTATCTTGACCTGACCAAGGCATTTGATACAATACCCCTCTCAGGCATTATTGATAAGCTCTCTGAGCTAGGCATTAATCCCTGTATAACTCACTGAATTGCTGGCTGGCTCACAGACAGGACCCATAAAGTCAGGATCAGTGAGACTACCTCTACCAAGAGACTGGCCACCAGCAGAGTACCCCAGGGCTTTGTGCTGCGCCTGCTCTTATTTGTTATCTACTTCTCAGAAATTAAGGCTAATATTTAAGGCCTCACTCAGGAACCTGGAATAACTGAAGCAGCCCATGAGCTGTAGTCAGTCATGAATAAGTATTAATGCAGTCTGGACATATATGATATAAAGATATCATTGCACCATGTTTCTGCATCATGCAAGGCAACGTAGCTTATGTAAACCTAATTCACTCTTAACTTTCTCAAATTTTTGAAACATTGTTAGTTTTGCTTCAGAATGTTGGGATCCATAATAAAATGTGTACCTTTATAACTAAACTGTGTAGACTGAAAAAATCCCATGTGCAACAGCCAAAAGGAAAACAACACCAGGCATATATAAAAACTATTAAAGAAAAGTTGAGTGCTTTTATTCCTGACCATAGGAACTTCATCAGAACAATTATTTGTTCTGATGAAGTTCCTATGGTCAGGAACAAAAGCACTCAACTTTTTTCTTTGATAAATAGTTTTTATGTATATACCTGGTGCCGTTGTAATTTTGTTGCCACACATGATTGTAAGAATTAGGAGTGCTGTTGCTATTGGACTGAAAAAATATTAAAGAAAAAACAGTAACTGTTGCAGACAACAAAACTTGCAAACAGGAACCAGCTGGAAACAAATGTAAAATCAACCGGTACTTGGCAATAGAAGTGCTTTATTCATAGAATAAATACAATAAAATCCAGATAAAATGTAGATAAGCACTTTTGTTCCAAAAATTGTATATAGTTACAAGAAACTTCATCAGATATAGCTGGAAGTTACACTGTTGTTTAAATAGTGTGTTAAAATGGCCATATTCCTGTTTGCAAGTTTTGTTGACTGAAAAATTATTAAGCAATTCCAGAATAAGAATTTTGTTCTGTTCTTATTCAAAAAATGTATTTTACTAACTTGAACAGACATAACTGTTTTTTTAAGAAGTGTTTATGATTTGTGACCACTCAACTAGTTTCTTATGTTGGGCCCCTGATTCATAAAGTAATAAAGCAAACGTATTTGTGGGTTAAATAATTTACTGTAGAAATGTTCAGTTGTGCACTGCCAGCCTAAAATACTACACTGTTTATTGCCACCATCTATAGAAACTGTGTGAGTCTGTGTGTAACAAACATCTCAGTGCTGTAAAAGGCTGGCTTCTTTTGCAGCTATGATCTTAGATTGTCATGTTTGAGTGGCTCTGTTCATGCTAGTTTGAAATTATATATATTGAGTAAGAGAGAAAGCATTGTTTAACATGTTACTATGTAAACAAAATCTATTGAGCTCTGGTATTGTAGTGGCAGTCTATGACCATGCAGGGGGGAGGGTAATAGCCAAGTCTACGCTTCCCTTCTGAAGTGATGACTTTGCAGCCCGAACATAAATATTTGATGAACTGCTTTTATCTTCCCTCCTGGTGGAATTTCTCTTTTGATGCATTCAAAGTTCTTTAGTGCAGGTTGCTCACCTCTTCCAGAGTTACAGTTTCAGTAATGGAGGGGCTTTGATAAAAATTTAGGAGTTAATCAGGTAGTTAGACCCTCTGTATTTGTAGATGCTGATTGACACCAGCTTCCTACACCAGTAATCTGGTCAGCAGGCTAGCTCATCAGAAATGTTACTATAGATTTGCAATGAGCCCTGTTATTGGCCATGAAAACAGCTGCTACTTAACCTTAGGAATTAAATCATTTAAGACAATAACTTTTAACACTGTATTTAAATTGCAGTAATCTGTTTGCAGACTAATTATTATTCCATTTAATTAAGGTTTCTGAACATTCCTTCAATTCATTTACTGGTGAAGCCAAGAGGGCAGTAAGGGTCTGTCAGTTTTAGTAACCACTACCACTTTTCCACATTGACTGTGGACAGTTGTACTTCACTGTACTACTTTCTGCAGGATTATGTGATGACCTAGATGATTTGGGTGCTTTAGCCTTGCTGGTTGTCAATCGAAGAATTAGCATTACTATTGCTACTTTTGCTTTTCCCTTCCTTTATTTCTTTATTTCTTTCTCTTGCTTTATTCTTTCATCTAGGCTTGTATATACTTTCTAAGAACTTCAGAGAGTGATTCTTCACTGTCTTGCCAAAGCAGTTGTTTTACTGTTTCATATGTGAAAATTGTCTCTAGATACTTTTGGAGGCAGAAATGCAATGCTAAGGCTGCAGATGTAGTCGTTATCTACTCAATATCTTTGATTCGGACAGGAGGCTGTAGAAGGTGTACATTATCACCAACACACTGCATTTGTAGCTCTCTGCTTTTTCCTTAGTATCAGTATTTTTCCAGAAAAATCAAATGTAAGTATATTGTAGGAGACGTCATTCATTAGTCTAGTGAGTATTAAACCGTGTAGACGTAGCGTCATGCTGTGAAGTCCTTACTAGCCAAGGATGTTCCTTTTGTTTTTTTCATTTTTTTGGCATTCTGACTTTGAGTGCTCTGTGCCTGTCTGTCATTCTCTTTCTCAGTGTAAACACCCACACATCAACATATGCAAGAGCACACTCACACTCAGACACATATACACACAAAGGCACACACACACACATATACACATGCAGGCACATGCTTGTATACATTCATGCCACACACACACACACACACACACACACACACACACACACACACACACACACACACACACGCACTTATACCTGCATATGCTGATATATCCATTTTCCATAGCTCCAATGTTCCTTATACTTTTAAAATCCTACCCTATGCTGACAGGTCACAATTTCCAGTATCCATCTATTCATATTCCCTAGTTTATGTATTTTGTAAGGACCTCTAACTGCAGAAGTTAGCTTCGTCTCATCAGATAATGCATTCCTTCCCTTTATTGTGAGTCTTAGCACAACACATATGGAAGACATGATTTAAGCAGATCAGCACTGTTTCTTGTCTGCACCTAATTCTGCAGTCTCTCTGCCTGCTGTGTCAGCTTTTCATGCATTCAGAATCAGTTTGTTTTCAGAAAGTGTCACAACGCCTGTTACATCATATTGTCCAGGGCAGCAAGCTCTCACACTGTGAGTTGTCATTCACAGATGGGTGTACAACACAGACATGAATGACAGAAAAACTGATACCTGCACCCAAGACAGTAAATAATTGGGGATGAGTAAATGCACCTATAACATTTACAAATGCAACTTATGTATCACTAATTGTTCAGGCAACAGAGTACTATGGATATCTATTTAGTGTCTTGCAACTACTAAGAGTCAATAAGTGTCATTGAGAAAATCTGCTGATACTGTATTTATTTATTTATTTATTTACTCTTTGCTGACCATGTTAGTCTTGCTAGGCCAGTGTCCTCTTCTCATGGGAGATCCAAGATGGTATTCATACTGACTGGAGGAAATTTGACCACAGCATCCAGGGATTTTCCCCTAGTCTTTGTTTGATAAGTGTCATGGGGTATTTTATTTCCACTTGAGCTATTAGCAACTGAAACAGAAGTTAAACATCTCATTCAAAGGATGACATAATCAGAAGTACAGCACCTCCATTATCCTGCACTGTAGATGCAGTATTGGAAAATAAATCCAAATACCTGCTATGAGACTAGAACCCGCATGCTTGTAATGTTCCAACACCAAAGGAAAGTATGCTATCTGTTGAGTTACTAACACAGAACAGCAGGCATCTCTCTTGGTTCCATTGTAGTAGCCATAAATACTTGAAACAGTAATTTAGACTACTGCCCTTAACGAGCTATTTGAGAGAACATACTGAAAGAAATGAAAAGTGATGCAACATCATATTATGGAGTCACATAGTGCATCGTGAGCTAAAGCTTCTGCAGAAAAACAAAATTGTTTCAGTCTCAGGTTCCCAGCACACCATTTTGGCTAGAACAAATTGGAAAATTATACCAACAACTCTGAGTACAGAAGCGGCATTACTACTGCATAGAAGATCAGAATACAATCAATAATATATTTTATTCTGTTTCTGACCATATTTATGCTTTACTAGCATTCTCAAAAGGTTCAAGTGTACTTCCTCCATCTATCTGTCAGTAATGTGGACTAAGTTCTCTGTAGTCACCTTTGTCGTATAGTGTCTCAAGCTGCCTCTATACCTAGAGGCTAGGAGCTGCTAGCTCATGTTTATGACAACTACATCAAATGTAGGCAATGATGGGAAGTTCAGGTCCTAATGAAATTACAATCCCCCTTTTCTGTAGAAATATATATATATATATATATATATATATATATATATATATATATATATATATATATATATATATATATATATATATATATATATATATACAGCCATAGGTTAATAGGTTCAGTGGTGTTTACTAGGCTAGCAACCAGAATGGCCTTTTTAAGCCTAGCCATGCATCCCAAATATCTGACAAGTTCTAGTACCCTTGATAAGTGTAAGCAGGTGCTTGGGAGGTGAAACATTTACAAGCAGGGGCCTGGGAGATGAACCATTTACAGGCTGCCTGTGTCCATTAGAGACATAGGTGCCAAACCAGGGATGAATTTCCTGATCCCCATCCAATTGTCCAAGTTACACTTGAATTGGGTTAGGGAGAAACTGTACTTCACATGGATGGGGAACCTGTTCCAGAGATGGGGTTGTCTCTGGGATACATATCTGTCTCTCCAGCAGGCCCTCTTTATATCACTGGCAAGGTTTAAGTCTTTACAAGGTGTAATTCTGGTGCTGTTTGTTTTGTGGATATGAAGGAGGTCCATCAGAGTGGGGTCTAGCAATGCCTTGCATGCCGGACATAGATCTTCTCTCAACAGCCTGTAGGAGACAGAATACAGGGATAGGGCCTTGAGGCAGTCTGCACAGGACATGTTACTTATAGCCTGTATTCTTTTAGTGAGGAACCTCTGTGGACGTTCCATTTGTTGGATATGCCATGGTCAAACCATGCAGGCTGTTATCAGAAGGGAGATGCAAGACAGACAGAAGACATTCTGCATTCAAAGGTGCAAGCAACACCACCATTATTGCAACTACGTACCTGCTCAGCTGTCCCACAGGACAGGAGGCAAATCAGCCCAGTAGGGATTCATCAGCCTTTTACACCTCTCTCTGTAGAAACCTGGTGTAGCTCCTATATGGTCTTGTTTGGTCTACTTCGAGTCATAGTGGAATCTGGGGTGAGCAGGCAGAAGTCAAGATAGTTAACTGTCCAAGTGAAAGATAAATAACACAGCATGCTTACCAGCACCATGGTACACATCTTAGATTCGTATCCTAGTATCTGGCTATTTTCTTTTTTCTTCTCATTTATTTATAGGGAGAAATGATCCACACAAAAATACACAAATCATTGTAGTTAGTAAATTACACCATGTGTATGAGTGTATGAGAAGACAAAGGTGCAAGAGAATTGCATTATCCCTTTACACCTTACAGCTAAGGAAATACAGTGCAGTTTGCAACTGTATATTTAATAAGAAGTAGTAAATTAGATTTTACACAGTAGATGGAAGTAGAAACAAAGAACGATTTACATCACCCTGGGCTGAATACCTAAATATACATTGTCTCACAAGATATGTTATAGAGTGGATTTGCACAACAGGTTTGCTAATTTAAGATGATCCAGCTCTGTGAGTGGGTCTCAGTAGAGGTTAAGTGGGCTGCCAGGGTGGATATGGAGTGTGGGACAGCTGCAAGATTTTTAACATTGTGTTTTACAGGAGTAATGTGGGAGAACCAAACACCATGGACACGAGACTCAAGATCACTAAACTGACAGGGAAATAGACAGCTATAGGAGGCAGATGACATTTTGGTGGTGGGAGGAACTGCTGGGGATATACTAGACTGTAGTACAGCAACACAGGAATCTGTATTGGAATCAGTCCTGTTCAGCATATTTGAGCCAACTTCACACTAGGACTCGTTTTTCTTCTGTCAATCTTGATACTATGTACATCCACAGCTTCTTTATGATCGAGGTAATCCTTTCTGCAATGCAGTGTTTTTATGGGGTGGGGATTTTCTTCTCTACAAATAACTCTGCAGGATATTTTCTTTGTAGAAACAATTTTTTAATAATCTCAATCTCAGCAAAAAATTCCAAATCAACTGAAATGAGTATAGATAACCTAACCATCTGCCTCTTTGCAAGGCTTCTTTTTTGATGAACTGGATAGAATCTTTGATAATGCAAATAGGCGTACAGTGAGTCTTGATGTCACAGAGGGCAGGAACAAAAAGTTTAAGCTCATACTTCTTTTCTGATATGAACACAATAATTAAAGCATCCTTTTGGAAAATCAGGGATATTATTACACCTTTTTCCCCTTGATTCATTTTACATTAGTTAATTTTTCAAGAGGAACTGGAGTGAAGTGTTCAATTCAGATTTCACTGACAAGTTAGTATTAAAACCCAAAGTAATATATAGTAGAAATTTCAACATTAGATCTATTCTTGAAAACAAGCGAGAATTGCAAATTAGGCATTAATACAAAATGTCAAGATCTGGACGCTGTAAACAGTGTGAATATATTTTTGGTTTGACCAATGTTTCTGTAAGAAATTACTCTAGGATCATTCCATGTACAGGACATTTTGATTAGTGGTTTAGTCCACATTGCCCTTTGCACTGGTTTTTATGTGAACAAAACTGAAAGGCAGTTAAAGGGACATGTTTGCAAACATCTTTATGACATTTTACATAAGAACAAAAACAATAATTTGTTTAAGCACTCCACTTCTTGCCCAAATTTTAAAAGATTTATATTTTTGTATTGGAAAAAATAAGCATTAATGAAATAGGTGGGTCTTGGCAAAACATAGTGGAATGTTATGAACATAAATGAAAATTTTGTTTAAATGATGTCAAGTAACCTGGTTTAAATAAATATCCATTTTTCTTGATTTAAGACAAAGAGCTATGACTATATAAGTTTATTTTGAATGTTTATTATGCGTGTGATAGAATTTTTTATTTTTGTACCTATTCATTGTATTCTACTTGTACACTTAATATGTATTTTTGAATGCATGTTCATTATTACATACATATTGCACAAGAATATAAAGTTGTTTTTAAGTGTCGGTCAGCTGACTGCTGAGAGTGCTAATTGTTTGTATATACATTTTGATAAAGTCCAAGCAAATACAGGAAGAAAGCACTCAGCTTTTTAATAAATTATTGTAAGTGAATTGCATCCCAAGTATGGTTTGTTTTGGTTATTATTTTTTCTTTTTATCATGCTTGGTGAGATTTCCTGTGTGGTCACCAGACATAGAGATTACTACTACTTCCATAACATTTACCATGATAAGCCTTCAGCAGTATATTAGAGGGATAAAAGCTGGCTACAGTCCAGGTGACCTGAGTTTAAGTAGTGACTTGGGTAGGTGACAGCTCAGATTGGGAGGATGGACTTGCCAGCCGCCAGTGTTGGAGGAGGGAGTTACATACACTTGGGCACATTGGGATGATGGATCTCCCTAATGGAGATCAGGAAGATAATACTACAGAGTTCTGTCCATAGTGAGTAGGACAGTCTTGTTGACATCAACCTTTGCAAAAGTAAGGAGCAGGATAGCGCTAACATCCATTGTATGTTCCACTGATGGGGTGTTACTTGGCAGGTGCAAAGGGGTTGTAATTAAAGGCAAGACACTCCCTGGCAAAATTATGATGCTGCCCCAGGTGACTCAACTTCCTTGTGAAGAATGGGGAGAGATGGTTGAAGGCTGCCAGCCTAGTCAAATAGAATTTGATATATAATTCTGGCATTTGTAAATAAATGTAAAATACAGGCATGTTTTCTTGAATGCAAAAGAATATTGTGAAATGTGGAACTGCAAAATATGAGACAACATTGCACTCTACTGGCCCAGTGAAGCATGTTGTGATCATTTCATATTAGCATTCGGCTCCACTGCGGCTGGATGAAGATTTCATGCCCATTGTTTAAAGGCTAAAGTTTATGACTAGAATTTAGATGTGGAAGGTGCTTTATTGCTTTGGTTTCTGCTAGCATATACATGTGAAATATCTTCTATTGTAAGTTTCTGTGCAGGTGTTAGATTGCTAAATAATGCAGTTTGTTTGCCTGGGAAAACCTAAGTGTCAAAAATGATGTAATTTGGGGAGGGACCCAGCAAACATGCTTGTTAGTAATGTTTATTAAATACTATTTCTCACAAGAGACTGAGAGCATTTTGGTCTTGATATCCAACTTACCAGCACTCTGCTTATGCTCACATGTAAGTTTTTGGCACTGTGATTTCTTGTAGGAATAGTTAAAGCTAGTAAAGATTAATGGGGTATTTGTCTTTGAAATCAGACCTGTCCTACTGTATTAATGTATTATTTTAAGTTTCTGTGTGATCTCTTAACTCTTAGATATATCTGTGGTGTAGTAGTTTTGTCTTGTGTTTTAATTATTTATTATTAAATATTTTTAAAACTTTCTACCTGTGGCTGATTTGTGTAGAGATAAGCTCTAGAGTACATTGCATATTTATATAGAGTTTATTGTAATAGGCCACTGGGTACAATTCCTGACCCCCTTACTCCATGGTAAAGCTGTAACTTCTTTAGCAAAAATGACACTGACTGTTTTGATTATACTGCTGTAAAAAGACATTTATTAGAATGTTTTAAGCTAACACCTGAAATGTATAGGAAAACGTTTCATGAGCATAGACGCAAGGCAGATGGAAATGTATGTGAATATGTTGTTGAACTGAGCACTTATTTTCATAGCTGGGTGAGTGGATGTCAGGTCACCACTTTTGAAGGGCATGTCCAGGAGCTAGGGTTAAATGTTTTGAATGCAACCAGTGGGGCCATGTGGCATACAGATGTCCATGGAGGCAAGGTAGGAAACCAAAGGTGAGGGAGCCAGTAAGTGGTAAAGACAAAATGTCAATAGTGGGTTATCGTGAGACAACAGGGGTATGGACCTACCATCCTACAGATGTCCTGAGAGGGAAGGATTTGGATGAGACAGTGCCATGTACTTATGCAGTTAAAAGCAGTGAGGCTAAGAGACAAGCATGTGGGTTTGGTAGCCTGGAGGAGACCCAGACAGACTGCATACTTGCAGCCAGGACTGCTGAGGTGGTTACTTCAGGGAGTGAGCTACACTGTAGCAGTGAGACTGAATGTGAGCCACAGCTGCTTGTGGGTACTGATGTTCCCTTGGATAGGGTAACTGCAAAGGTAGAGGTGAGTAGTAGTACCCAGGCTGACAGTGAGTCACCGCTGTCAGAGGATGCCAGACTTCCTGTGGACGGGGAGCTCAGGAGGATTACAAGGAGAGACTTGAGATAGGCTCAGCTCTCAGACCCTACATTGCAAGGCCTGAGGCAGGTAGCTAGGAAGGCACCTGATTCTCAAGGGAAGGGGGAATCTGTATACTGGAACCAAGGGTTACTGTACAGAGAGTGGACCCCTGAGGGAGGGCTAGAAGCTCAGAGAGTACAGCAGTTGGTAGTGCCTAGCGCTTACCGTCTGGCATTTCTAGCCGTAGCCCATGATATTCCCTTTGCAGGTCATATGTGCATAAAATGTACAAAGAGGTGTATTATGCAAAGCTTCTATTGGCCTGGAATTTCCTGAGATGTAACAGGGTACTGCAGGACCTGTGAGCAGTGCCAAAAGGTAGGCAAGGCAGGAGGCAAGGCGAGAGCTCCTTTGATGCCTTTGCCTGTGATTGAGGAGCCATTTCAGAGAGTAGCTATTGATATTGTTAGTCCTCTGAGTACCCCAAGTTCCACAGGGAAACAGTATATCCTAGTGATTGTAGATTATGCTACATGATACTCTGAGGCAGTGGCTTTGTCCTCCATTGAGGCTGAGAAGGTGGCTAACGCTTTGCTAGAGATTTTCAGTAGGGTAGGTTTCCCAAAGGAAATACTGTCTGACAGAAGTGCCAATTTTATGTCAGACCTGCTGGCTTGTCTGTGGAAGTCCTGTGAGGTGAAGCACATGAAGACCACCCCCTACCATCCCCAGACTAATGATCTTGTTGAGAGGTTAAACTCTACAATCAAGTCCATGCTACAGGCATTTGTAGATCAGTTTAAGAGGGAGTGGGACAAATATTTGCCCCATCTGTTGTTTGCTTACAGAGAGGTTCCCCAGGAATCCACAGGTTTTTCACCCTTTGAGTTGCTGTATGGGCATAGGATGAGGGGACCTCTAGATTTAATTCGAGATGAGTTGGAAGGTGAGTGTGAGTCTCACAAGGAGTCTGTTGTGGCATATGTCCTGAACCTCAGGACAAGGCTCAGGGAACTCATGGGCCTGGCCCATGAGAACCTGGCAGAAGCCCAACAACAGAAAAAGGTGTGGTATGACAGGAATGCTCGAGCTAGAGAGTATGCTGTAGGGCAGCAGGTGATGGTTCTCATTCCTGTCAGACACAACAAGTTGGAATCAGCTTGGGAGGGACCCTACAAGGTGGTAAGAAAGGTAAGTGATGTTAACTACATGGTGGAAATGCTAGGCAGATGGCAGGGGCACAAATTGTACCATGTTAACATGATGAAACCTTATCATGATAGGGAGGCCCTTGTGCAGAACATTTGCAGTGGATTGCAGGAGGATTCTGAGAGAGATCTTGTGACTGATCTCCTTAGTGAGGCTCGGGCTGACACCTCGGTGGAAGTGGTAGCAATGTCCCAGCAGCTATCCCCTACCCAGGTTCGAGAAATCCGAGCAGTGTTGCAGGAGTTTGGGGGCATGTTCACTGGGAAACCAGGGCCCCAAAGGCCTATCAGGCATGCCCGTTATAGAGTGCCTGAGAGAGTCAAACAGACTCTGAGGGAGGAGGTACAGGAGATGTTGGAACTAGGGGTGGTTCAAGAGTCCAACAGTCCCTGGGCCTTACAAGTAGTGTTGGTGCCAAAGAAGAATGGCAGCACTAGGTTCTGTGTGGATTACAGGAAATTAAATAGTCACACAGAGTTAGATGCTTACCCCATGCCTAGGACAGATGAGGCCCTAGAGCAGCTGGGTGGGGCTAAGTATCTTACAACCATTGATCTTACCAAGGGTTACTGGCAGGTGCCCTTGACTCCCAGTGCTAGAGAGAAGTCAGCCTTTGTGACTCCTTTTGGCTTCTATGAGTTCACAAAGATGCCCTTTGGGATGAAGAATGCCCCAGCGACTTTCCAGAGGCTGGTAGATCATATCTTAGTAGAAGCAGGAGGGTTTGCCCTTGCTTACATGGATGATATTGCTATCTACAGCCATTCCTGGCAAGAGCACCTTCAGCATGGCAGGGAAGTGCTGGGCAGACTACAGAGGGCAGGGTTGACCATTAAGATGAGCAAATGTCAGGTGGGTATGGCAGAGGTCTCCTACCTAGTACATAGAGTGGGGAGTGGTAAGATAAAGCCAGAACCTGCCAAAGTGGAAGCTATTCATGTATGGCTTGCACCTGTTACCAAAAAGCAGGTGAGGGCATTCTTGGGGACAGCAGGGTACTACAGAAAGTTCATTTCCAATTATAGTACCATAGCTGACAAGGAAGAACATGCCATATAAGGTAGTGTGGACCCCAGCATGTGAGCAGGCATTTCAGAAGCTTAAGGAAGCTTTGGGAGGACCCCCTGTGTTAGCCAGTCCAGACTACAGCAAAGACTTTGCTGTGCAGGTGGATGCTTCAAACTATGGGGTGGGGGCTGTACTTAGCCAGATTTCTTCAGAGGGAGAAGAGCACCCAGTGGTTTATCTCAGTCGTAGGCTCCAACCCAGGGAGGAATGCTATGCAGTGTTAGAAAAGGAATGTCTAGCCATAGTGTGGGCACTACAAAAACCTCAGCATTATCTGTATGGAAAAAAATTCACTGTGATGACAGATCACAACCCTCTAACATTGTTAAACAGAGCCAGTCAGCAAAATGTCAAGTTGCTAAGATGGAGTCTGGTATTGCAAGCATATGATATGTCAGTGGAGCACCGCAGTGGGAGTAGCAATGCCAATGCAGATGGGATCTCAAGACAGGCAATGGGGTGAGGTACACCCAGACAGACCTAACACTCTCAAGTGATGTTTCTCAAGGGGCACTTCAAAAACTTGCTTGAGTTCCCCCGGGGGGGGGGGGGTGACGATTGGGGAGAGATGGCCAAAGGCTGCCAACCTAGTCAAATAGAATTTGATATATAATTCTGGCATTTCTAAATAAATGTAAAATACAGGCATGTTTTCTTGAATGTAAAAGAATATTGTGAAATGTGGATCTGCAAAATATGTGACAACATTGCACTCTACTGGCCCAGTGAAGCATGTTGTGATTCTTTCATATTAGAATTCAGCTCCACTGTGGCTGGATGAAGATTTCATGCCCATTGTTTTAAGGCTAAAGTTTATGACTAGAATTTAGATGTAGAAGGTGCTTTATTGCTCTGGTTTCTGCTAGCATATACATGTGAAATGTCTTCTAGTGTTGTGAGTTTCTGTGTAGGTGTTAGATTGCTAAATAATGCAGTTTGTTTGCCTGGGAAAACCTAAGTGTCAAAAATGATGTAATTTGGGGAGGGACACAGCAAACATGTTTGTTAGTAATGTTTAAATACTATTTCTCACAAGAGACTGAGAGCATTTTGATCTTGATATCCAACTTACCAGCACTCTGCTTATGCTCACATGTAAGTTATTAGCACTGAAAGCTGGCAATGACTTAATGAAATTGATGGTCAAGTACAACACTTTTAAACTTGACCAAATGTTAAAAAATTTAGATGAATTAGATAAATCTATCAAGCTTGACTGTCAATTTAGTGTTCATCAGGCTGCTTATAACAATGTGCACGGACATGTGAATAGTATTTGTAGCACCATTTTTTCCCATAAACAACACAAAATAAAGAGGGACATTGATGAATATAAACGGGATTCTGTGTATCCACTGTCGCTAGGTAACCAGAATGAGGATAAGCAGAAACACAGTGGCGTAATCAATGCAGAAACGGAAGTGATGCAAGATAGTAGGAGGTTACAAAGAGAGCATTTCCAGCGTTCCCGCTCAGAATCTAATGGGGATGATTTTGTTCGGCGTTCCAACAGATTGAGAGAGAAGGCAGTATCTTCTAATTCAGCTTCCTCTTCTTCTTTTTCCATCCCTTTTTCCAAGAAAGGACGACAGGACTTTTTAGGACATGGGGCGAGACCAAAAACATACAAATCCAGGAACTCGTAGATGATGGTTTATCTACATCCCAATCTGGATGTGGGGCACACATCAAACAAGTAAGTGTATCTTGTTCTGGTGGTAATGAAGTGCAATATGGTTTGGTCTTTAAAAGTACTGCTTTATTATCTACGGAAAGAACTGACTTTGGTTATTTTGATATCTTGCCCCCCTCGAGTGTTGGAAATCAGCCTAATGACATTGAACCGTACGGTACTATTCAAAACTTTAATGATGATGTAATTGTAACCACTAGTCAACAGACTGTGGTTTCCTTGGCAGATTTATCTTGTTATCTAGATAACAAGTATTGTTTTTCTGGGGCTGACAATACAAATGCAGCGACCATGGCTAACTATTCACATGGTACAAATGAAGTTATTAACCAGATTAACATAATTGGTGATTTAGATGGCTTGTCACAGGTTGTGAACAACTCAAACTGTGATTTTTGTACTACTAATTTGGATGAAAGTGTTAATATTTCAACTTTGTTGGAAGTTTTAGACAAACATCAGGATGTCGAAAGTACATTGAACCAGCAAGGGGGATTTTAAAATTTATAACTATTCTAAATCGATTATTACTGATAAGAATGCCGATTTTTGGCAAAAGGGTTCACATTTGTGCCCTGTAAGTTTGGTAACCTAGTTGAATCTATCATTGATCTGAAAAGGTACACCAGAAAATTAAACTTAAAGGTCTGGTTTAACCAGAAAAGGGAGATTGCATCTGATGATAGAAGTTTGTGTAAAAGGCCTAATGCCTTTAATCCACCATTGAATAAAAACATTGAATTGTTTGAAAAAATTTGCGAGAAGGACATTAAAAGGATTTACAATGAAAAGAAAAACAATTTTGTTTCTAATATAACTGATGCAGAAAAACAAACAATGATAGATTTAACCAAGGATCCTATTATTAGGTTTATGAAACTGGACAAAGGGAATGGAGTTGTTATTATGGATAAAATTGATTATTTAAATAGTATGAGTGCCATTTTAATGGATAATACTTATGAAGAAAGTTTGTTAAATGAAATTAAGGTGGATTATCTTAAAATTAATTTATTATTGGATGATATGTTATATCAGGCTCAAATTGATGTGGAAGAATATAATTATATGAAAAATGAACAACTTAGGGTTGCAAACATTTTTGATATCCCAAAAGTGCACAAGAGTCTTATAAACCCTAAATTCAGACCTATTGTGGACAGAAAAAGATCCAAGACATTTTTCATAAGTAAATTCATAGATCAAAAAATGCAAAAAAAGTCTGAGTTGTTTAGAATATATCAGTAAAGATTATTTGGCATTTTTTAAATAAACTGAATGGTCTTAGAATAACTTCAGACATGATTTTGATCATCATTGATGTTGTCAATTTGTTCACTGTGATCCCTCATGAAATGGGATTAGATTGGTTAGAACAACAGCTCCATAAAACAAAGTTGTACAATCAAGATGAAATTAATACCTTAGTTACCCTAATAGAGGTGGTGCTAAAGAATAATTTTATTTTCTTTGAAGGACAGTATTATTTACAAAAATAGGTGTGGCAATGGGGGTGGCTTGTGCCCGTATTTATGCCAACATGGAGACGTCTTTTTGGGAGCAAGAATTTTTGATGAAGAGTAAATTTACGCCTCAGGTTTCACTTTATACCCATTTTTTGGATGATTTATTTTTAATATGGAGTGGTACTGTAGACAGCTTGGAGGAGTTTTTTAGGTACATTAATGGTACTGTGGACGTCCTACAATTCACCTATCAATTTGACAAGGTGAAAATTAATTATCTGGATGTTGAATTTCCTTAAATATGGCTAACAAAATTCTTCAATGAAACATTTATAGAAAGCCCATGTTTTCTAACTCACATTTAGATTTTGGAAGCTGGCATCCTTACCACCAAAAGAAATCAGTGGTTAAGGGCCAGCTAGTTCAGGCCACTAGGATGGTTAGCTCATATGATGATTTTGTTACAGAAATTGAGCTTATTATACAAATGTTCAGGCAAAGAGATTATACAGATAGTCTCTTAAATAAGATTAAGAAGGAGGTTATGAATAAACGTGAACAGGGTACATATAAGCCTATTCTAAATTTTGGTCTATTTATTTCTAATGGTAATAACATAAATAACTTTAATTCTGGTCCTACCCTCGTAATTACCTATAATGGGGTAGCTAATTACATAACAAAAATTGTGGAGGATAATTGGGAGCTATTGCAGCTTGATGCCACCTTTGGACAAAAATTAGGAAGACTTCCCAGGCATGTTTTTAGGAAAGATAAATCAATCAAAAATATTGTGTGAAACACAAAACATGACACAAAAACCAAAAGAGTAATTACAAATGTAAAACCTGTAGCTTTTGTCCATATATACTTGAGGGCAGGAAAAATTTTATATTGAAAGGTAGGACTATTAATATTAAAGGGCATTTTAACTGCAATAGTCACAATATGATTTATGTGGCCAAATGTTTGAATTGCCCGATGTTTTGTATAGGGAAGACCATTAGGAAATTGAAACTTAGGACAGGGGAACACTTAGGTGATATGAGACATGGTAGAATCACCAGTGCCTTTTACAGACATATTAAAGATAACCGGGGTCATAATTTTAGATTTTTAGTGATACAACAGTTAGCCAAGGATGAACAGGGGAATACCCTTGATGTCCATCTGGATGTATTAGAATTAAAATGGCAACTGTTATTCAATACCATTTGTTATCCAGACATCAATGAAATAATTAGTATTGCCAGTATTCTCAAATTGGACCACCTTTTGGGGTGATGTGCAACACAAATGTATTAATTACATGTACATTTATTTTAATTTAATTTTTAACATTATTAAATATATTGAAGTTTTATGAAATTACCCTGTTAAATTAATTTTGACTAATAGTGAATTATAATGGGGGATGTGTTTATATTCAATATTTTTAACTTCATATATATAAATAAAATTTGGGTGATTGTTTCTTTAAACTTGAAGATTGTTGCTTAAAAGTTAATTGATGGAATTGGGGTGGGTATTTATAAGTCTGGGTGTACTTTGTAAAATTCATTCTGAAGAAGCCTCTTCATTTGGAGGGGAAAGCGCTTAATTCTGTGAATAAAGTCTGTTGGTATTTTATTGTGTGATCGTTCTTCTGCTGGTTCTATTGGTTTGCTTCTTTTCTTACACTCCAGTGATTTTCCTTTGAAATCAGACCTGTCCTACTGTATTATTTTAAGTTTCTGTGTGATCTCTGAACTCTTAGATATCTCTGTGGTGTAATAGTTTTGTCTTGTGTTTTAATTATTTATTATTAAATATTTTTAAAACCTTCTACCTGTGGCTGATTTGTGTTGAGATAAGCTCTAGAGTACATTGCATATTTATATAGAGTTTATTGTAATAAGCTACTCTGATAAGTCTTAGACGGTATAGTCACATTACCATTGGATAATAATATTGCACAATAATAATTGGACACCCTTTTAAGGGCCTTTTAGTAGCTG
This sequence comes from Protopterus annectens, assembly GCF_019279795.1. Taxonomy (NCBI): domain Eukaryota; kingdom Metazoa; phylum Chordata; order Ceratodontiformes; family Protopteridae; genus Protopterus; species Protopterus annectens. The sequence goes on from NC_056727.1 coordinate 223,487,191, forward strand.
ATATTATTAACTGGATGGTGGCAGTAATTACTACTGTATAGTCTGGGTAAAGGGGCACAGTTGGAGAATCTGTGTCAGCCTTTCCCAGGAGAGTCTGTGAAGATGTATAAATACTTATCTCAGTGTGTGTGTGATGTGTCACCTACTTGGCAGGGACATAAAGCACTGATTGGACAGAGAGGGTACTGGAGGTTCTAGTTTGCCCAGTTAGGCTGAGACCTGGACCCTATAGCTGTGCCAGTGGGGAGTCTTATTGGGGACCTGGTGAGCAAGGGAGCAGCCAGCCCCAGAGTGACTGTGATCTCTGTGTGTACTTAAGGGAAATTGTACTTTACTGTGTGTATTAGTTATCCTTTCCTCTTCTAGGAGACAACCTCCCTGGTGTTAGTGGTGAGGATTGAGGCTTCTTGATTGCTGGGCCAGGGCAAGGTCATCACACTCCTCACCAACACAGAACATGAGTCAAAGATACTTGGGGTGAATTAGGAGGTCTGGTAGACCCAATGGATATGGAGGACCTAGGAACAGCTTATGGTCAGCTAAGGGGAGCCAGAAATACTCCAAAATATTTGCCATGATACACACTATCCCCCATACCAAATGGAACACTACAGATGTCATCCAAAGAGGTTGGTGTGATAGTGCAGATTTCAGTGTCTTCCTAGAATGACTGCTTTAAGACAACTTGTTTCATTCATGAGCAGTGTCCTCATCTCATTTCAGTGGTGATTGTTTGTAATTAGCTCAGATCTGCAGGAATGTGACTGAATAGGAGGTATCAATTGCCTCATTCAGAACAAGAACTTCACTAAAGGTGAGCTGTAACACATCACAAAACACTGAGACCAGAGGTGTAGTTGGGGATGGAGGAAGAGGGCAGCTACCCTAAGTGCAAAGTGCTAGGAGGTACATTTGCAGAGCCTGATCATTCAGATATGAATACTGATACTTCAGCTGCAGTCAGGGCTGAAGCACTTGTTACTTTTTACATTTGTAGCAAGCAGTTTGCTTTAGTATAACAGATTTTTTTTTTTTGCATCTTAAACCAGATTGGGGAACAATGGCAGATGCTAGAATAATTAGCCATGGTTCTGGATAAGACTGGAAAAAGCATTCTCATTTCAAGTGGTTGTGCTCTGAATCTCCTCCATATGGCACCAGATTCTGAACTTGCCATTAAACATTAAGGTTTTATATGAAAATTGTGGAGCCATTTGAGGTGATAAAAAAGATCTTATTAACATATGGGATGGTTCTATGCTAACTGATACATTTGAAAAGTACAGTTGTTAAAAAACGAAAACACAAGACGCCGTGCACAGGCCACCAGCAAGGCAAGTGACAGGCCCTAAACAAAAGAATCCCAGGGAATCTGACAACCACAAAGAATAATTTGTTTTTTTTCTTTTTTTCTGATATCATCCGCCAATAAAGAAAAAGAAAAATAAAAAATGTCCAAAAAGGAACCAATAACTTGGTCTGGTCTGAAACTGAAACCGAAAACAATTCCAGAAATGCCGAAGCTTGCAAATGCTGCTTGCTAGGGACCATGGGGACATGCAAGCTGCTGAGGCGAGGCCGGGTCATGCGTTGCGCGCATGTGTACTGTACTGGCATGTACTGATGTCAGTCTGAGCGATGAATGGTTCTAGGTTCTTGGTATTCGGGCCGATGGTGGGCAGCGGAATACCCTTATGTCAGGACTGCAGCAATGGGAGACGAAGAACATCTGCATCAGCCTGTATTAAATGTAAGGCGGATCTGTTTAGATTTTTAATCCCCACAAGTGATCACCAGCTTATACTATTAAGTGTGATGCTGTAATCTTTTTTAATATAGTTATTATGTCATATATTTTAGCCGCAGGTAAGCAGGCCAGCTTTTCTTGCAAGTTCAGGTGAGATGAGTTAGTTATCTGTTCTGCAGTTCATGGAATCACCCATCACAAAAATGTATCAGTAATTGCGTGATACTCTGTGAACCTTAAAGGTCTGTGGTCCTGTTACTGCTCCTAACTTAATGAATGGTATTCGGCACATCAAGTTATTAAATTCTCTCAGCATGTCACATCAACAGTGAGCATTATCTAGAGCCAGTGGTCACGCTGTTGCGTGGCTAGCCTCCCCCCAGCCATACTAATATGCCATTACTCACCTGCCTCTTCCACTATATCATAAAATAAAAGTTCAAACATGTCAGTATGCATATTTTATGTTTTACTTTTACAATGATCACAGATATTTAGATTTAATTTAAAGCCTTTTACTTCCAATTGTGCAACAAATAAAATAGTCTCACATTGAAAACAGACTCAGCGTGAAAAGAAAAAAAAAACTTCTCTTTCCTTGAAACTTAAATTTATTGAAAATGCATCTGGCAACTTATTAAAATTCAAGAGACCTGCTTGTTTGTATAGTGAAACAGCATATAGTGAAACATATAGTGAAACACTAATTAACTGCTATATGAAGGGTGCAGGAATTCAAAAGACAAAAGTGCAATGCATTTGCTAATAGCTTGGGATAACCCACTGCATGCAAGTGTCACCTTGTCAGGGACTGCCCAGAAGCACTGCCTGGTGGCATGACTTAGTCAGAGTCACACAGTAGACAAACAAAGGCTGAAGGAATCAAACCCCACACTACTGAAAACATCTTATTATCAGCTCATAGCCTTAGTCCTCTGTACTATTGGCAGACAAATTGCTGCAGCCCAACAATTCATACTGGCATACCTGCAACAAACAAGCTAAATTTAAAATGCACCCCTTCTTAAAATATTAGCACTACACTTGTACACTTCAAGCTGTCCATTTTATTCACAGCCACATAATAAACACACTGTCAACAAAACAAGGAAACCAAGGACAGTACCAACACATGATAATACTCATGTTGGCTATAATAAACACACACACACACACACACAAGTGAATCATCAGTTATAGTCCTCATATGACTGTGTACATCCACAATGTTTGTTTGCAATCAAATGAATGAACAGATACTTAAATTACTAAGAAGTGTATTGCTCTTGCTGCTGTGAGAATCACACAGGGTAACCAACTATTCTCGCTCTCCCAAACTCTTAGCTCAAGAATCAAAATTAAAAATCCAAGATCAGGAACAGATTTTAAATATTAGGTTCATATGTAGGTACTAGGCTATCTGCCCAAATGCTTTATAAGCCTAGCCAGAATGTGTTGGCTTTCGCCGCCCCCTTAGATTAATTCCCTGTGCCTCTTTCCAGCAGAGCCACTGAAGTGATCCCCAGGATAAACTTTCTGTTTCCCATCCACTCGTCAAGGTTTCTCTTGAAGAGTGTTAGTGAGGAGCTCTGCCTAATGTAGATTGGAATCTTGTTCCAAAGCATGGGAAGTCTCTGGGACAGGAATCTATCCCTCCAGCACATCCTATTTATTGTTGTGGTGAGGTTTAGATCCCTAGAGTGTGTGGCTCAATGGGATAAGGTTTATTTTAGGTGGAGCATGTCCATCAATTCTGGGTTGGACATGGCCATGTATGTCAGGCAGAGATCACCTCTGAGTAGGAGGTATGCAAGCTGGAGTTTCTTCAGTCAAGCTGCATAGTGCATCTGTTTGAGGCCAGTGATCCTCTTGGTAAGGTACTTCTGTGGTCTTTCCAACTGTTGCAGGTGTCTTGTAAGGTACATCCCAAATGGGGCATTGTACTCTATGATGGGTCTGATGAGTGATGAATAAAGGGGCACAATGACCTCTTTTGATCTGGATGCGAACCCTTTTGTGATTAGGTGGGACACATAGAAGGATTTTCTAACCACTTTGGCAATGTGATTATCAAAGGAGAGATTACTATCTACTTGGGTCCCCAGATCCCTTATTATGTTTTCTGTATTTAGGAGACTACCACAGATGCGGTAGTTTGTGGGTACTTTGTTTTTTCCAAAGGGGATGACTATGCACTTTTTTTGAATTTAGCTTGCGGTCATGATTTTGACACCAGGTATCCATCTCAGTGAGACCCTTTTGGAGGATGTCTGTGTCAGCCGGAGAGTCAATTATAACCCCTAGTTTGCAGTCGGCTGTGAACTTGGTCAGCCATAGTCCTCCTGTGCTTGCCTGTACCTCTGAGAAGTATATGCTGAACAGGAGGAGTGCTAGGACTGAGCCCTGGGGAATGCCACTTGTAACTGGTTTAGAGTCGGCCCTAGCTCCTGCAACTCTCACCATGTGGGTTCTGTCTTTGAGGCAGTTGGCAACCCATTTTGTGATGTAGGGGTTTATGTTCAGGCTGGTGAGCTTGTCTATAATACCAGAATGGGGAATGGTGTCAAAAGCCTTTGCGAGGTCTAGGTAGGCTGCGTGTACCACCTTTCCCTCATCTATAGCCTTAGTAACTGTCTCAAAGAAGTCCACCAGGTTTAGGAGGCATGATCTGCCCTTAACAAAGCTGAACTGGGTAGGGTCCAGTGTTTGGAGGTTCCCAATGTCTCTGTTAATGAGTTCCATGATGATGATGCGCTCCATAGCCTTGCAGATCAAGCTAGTCAGTCTTATAGGGAAATAGTTCCTGGGGTCTGTTGTAGCTCCACCTTTGTGGAGTGGAATAACCATTGCTGTACACCACTCTATGGGTACGTAGCCTGTGGAGAGGCTGAGTTTGAACAGTGTGTTTAGGTGAGGGGTTAGTTCTTCTTTGAGCTTGTGTAGGATGCGACACCGTCCGGTCCCATTGATGCTGTGTTTTTGGCTTTAGAGAGAGCTGTTTTAACCTGAATGTCTGTGATTTCAGGGGCTCTACATTCTTCTGGTATGGTTATGGGTCTTTTTGGGGGTGAGGTTTGCACAGAACCTCTCTGCCAGGATGTTGGCAATATCGGTCGGTTCAGTGTATTTTGTGCCATTCTGCACTAACTCTGAGCAGATCTGAGCATTGTCACTTAGATTCTTGACATAGCTAAAGAATGCCTTGTTATCTTTGGAGTCCTTGGCAATTTTTCTTTCGAAGCTCACCTTGGATGATTTTATGAGGGATCTTAGTTTCTTGCTGATACTGATCAGGGATGTCTTCCCTTCTTGGGATTTTACTCTTTTACTGTACTAGTTTCCTCCTTCTATTGTACAGCTTGCTTATGGCAGGGGTCCACCAGACTAGTTTCCTTTTCTTGGAGGAGTGAGTCTTGGTTTTGCTTGTGATAGCATGATCCATGCATTCTTGTAGGTGCTCATAGAATGCATTAGTAAAGGATTTTGCACTTGGACAGCTTTATCCTTTAGCATGGGGGCTTTGAAACTTTCCACCTCGGTCTAAGTAATGTGAAGTTTGCTTTTGAAAAGTTTTTCATGGTGGTTTCCTTGTCCGGAGGTGGGAGCGGAATGTGGATATCCAAAGTGAATTGTTTATGGTCAGATCTAACCAGCGAGGGGTTGACCTCTGGTATGGAGCACTGGTCGCCCATGTTGGTGATGACCAGGTCCAATATGTTGTCACCTCTGGTGGGAGTGTTGACCAGTTGATCCAGGGCATTTGAGTTTATAAATTCTAGGAAATGTTGGAAAGGGAGTTAGTACTTGAGTAGTTCTCCCAGTTAATGTTTGGGTAATTGAAATCACCCAATATTAGGGTGTTTGGTAGGACCTTTATGTTTCTCAGTGTTTCCAGAAATGTGGAATGGGGGTCCTGGGACATTGTGGGTGATCTGTAGCAAACTACAATCTGAATTGCAGTTTTGCCCATTGTTAGTTGCACATGGATGATCTCTGAAGCATTGTGCTGTGCCACTAACCTGGAGGTGTGGGTATCCTTGATGAATATGGATACGCCCCCGCCTTTTGTATTTCGGTCCGGGTTCTGTGGCCGAAATGTATGGTATGAGTTGTAGCCTGGTAGTGCTGGGGTGCTCTCTGGAGCCTTAAACCAGATTTCTGTTACTGCATATATATCAATTTTCTCCATACCGAGGAGTGCCTTGAGTGCATGCATTTTGAGGCTTAGACTTCTGGCATTGAGTAGCATTACCCTCAGTTTTTATGTTACTTGTGCTATTTACAGCGGTGGGTTTGTCTTTTGAGCCTTGCCAAAAAAAATAAAGCACTATGGGGGTGGCAAGAGCCTTGGCCAGTATTCAAAAGGCTAAGGGTGACAGGTGCAAGCCATCTCTAGTGAAGCAGCGTGGCTTGTCGAGCATGTCATCCCAGGCATGTGGCTAGGTGATCAGAGAGCTCTTCCATGTCTCTTTTCATGTAGTCCAGGGAGGTATGACTCAGGTCATTCACACCAACATGGACAATGACAGAGTCATATTTGTACTTGTTCTGGAGTGATGTGAGTGCTTGTGTTATGTGGCAGATCCTGGCACTCGACAAGCAGCTAACAGTAACCTTCTCCTTATTCAGCCTAGTGAGTGGGACATCAGTGTGCCTGACTTCAGAGTCACCTATTACTAGTATGTTGGGTATGTTATTTTGCCTTAAGGGCTGTGATTGTGTGGCACACTCGTTTTGTGAAGTATGTGTTTCATGGTTTGTGTTGGGGGGTGGAGGTTGCTTGGATGTCTGCTTTGGAGGACTCTGTTGCCTTTGCAGATTTTTATTTAGAGCCTCCGAGTATGTTTTCGTGTATTTATGTGTGTTTTTTGCCAGTGCTGGTTTAATGGGTCTATGTGAGACTGGTGGTGTGATGTAAATATTTCCCTTCTCCTCTTGACTGTCTGATCCAGTCTTGGGTTGAGAGAGCTTAGCCTCCAGTTTGGCTGTATAATTGCATCTCTCGCATGTATTAGTGTTTGGTGGTAAGAGGAGAGGGTTGTCTGTGTACATGAGGCAATTGTAACATTGCCTCAAAATGCCCAGATTCACCAGTTGGACCAGAGAGTACACCTGAAACTGCCCTTTGGACATGCCTGGATAGGTACAGTGAACTGTTTTACTGAATGGTCAAATAGAGAGCCTTGTCCTTCTGTACAGTATAGGGGGTCTAGTGCTAGGGTTTCATAAGTGCTTGCTATTAGTTTTGAGCAAGTGCCGGGCTGAGAAATAAATGGCTTGAGTGCTTAAGTTGAAATTTGTCTAGTTCCAAGGGAAAAATTGAAGAAGAGATTTTGTGGAGCCGGGAATAGTTATGCCCTAGCTAACTGGTGCTGCCCAGTGCACAAAACCGGGCAAATGCTGTTTTTATAGCAGAGAAATGAAAGAGATAGAAATTAGCCCAAAATGGCCAATAAGCTACTAATTTCTGGGCTGAAATCACTCCTCCAGGGACAGATAGGTTGCTCAAAGCTCCCCTCTCTCACAGGTGAACAGGGAAACTTCTTTCTATCCAAGTAAGGTATGGGCAAACACAGAGATTTGTAACACAGCCCTGAATTTAGCACTAACCTGAAAACTGGGCTATACTAGCTTAGAAATGTGGGAAATAAGTATATTTTTTTTGTTTGTCTTTTTTTTCAGAAAATAAAGCAGATACAATAAAAAATCACTTTAAATGCACAGAAAAGGATACTTATTGTTCTATATCTCAGATCAGAATTGTAGTCAATGCCCCTAGTAATAAAGTAGGAAGAAACACAAATACAGTAAAAGCCGATGAATAAAGTGCAATTTTTTTATATATAAAACAATAGAAAATGAACAAAGTGATTTAAACAAGTTACCCAATTAACCAGAAAAAAGCTCAAAACTGAGCCCTGTTCCAGCAGTCTTCAATCAGACAAGTTCTAACTGCAAACTCCTGCTACTAGGGTGCAGGGAAACCTTCTCCAAAAAAGATGGCCTGGATCAGTGCTCAAGTTATACAAACAAAGCTAGATTCAGCAGGCCTGAATCTGGTCTATGCTACAGCAACAAGCCACACTCATTTCAGAAAGAAACAGTTCAAATACGCAGGCACAATAAGCCTGTTACCAGAAATTCCCAGCTCAGAAGGGCAGAATCCAGCCTCTCCTCCCACAAGAGTGCAGACCATAAACCTTCTTAATGTAGAATAATTGGCCTGAAGCCCAAGTGCTTAAACCAGAACTAATACACTTTTAGAATAGCAGACACTGAGCCTTCAATCAGCAATTCCCAGCTTAGAAGGATGTAAGCTACCTGTCCTGCCACAACAGTGCAGACCACAAACCTTCTTAATGTAAAACAACTGGTATGAAGCCCAAGTGCTTAAACCAAAAGACTTAGAATAACAGTTACAATTTAATCAGACTACTACCAAGCAGTAATAGATGCAGAAGAATAAATAAAAACTGAGTACTTTTAAGAAGAGGCAAAAGCAAAATAAAGTAGGAGGAAACACAAATACAGTAAAAGCAGATGAATAAAGTGCAATTTTTTTGTTAGTAAAGTGCAAGGAGAGAGGAAGGAAGAACCTAAGTGGGTTAGCCTTCTCAAATCTTCTCTCTGTATTAAGTAGAGTGAACACTAGACTCAGAATATGATCTCACTGTACTCGGTTAAGTGAGCAAATGAGACTGACTCAGGAGGAGTGTTCAAATACAGACTTACAGCAGGGGCGGGCAATTCCAGTGCCACCAACACTAACACCATAACAAGAACAGGGAGGGTGAGTGGGGAACTAACTTCAGAGAGACACACAGCACACTATATTCAGTGAAGCACACAATTAGGTAACAGATAAAATGAAATAATGTACTTTTAAAACTGCAAGTTTGTACTTAACTTCAGCTTCTAATGCAGATGATTGTAGCCAAGCAAGTCTCTCAGAAGTTGAGCATAAAATGAATTCTCAAACTTTCTGGCTAGCACTTAAAGTACAGAGGAAGCCTTCTAGGCTAACAGTTAAATATCAGATAACAAAGAAGTTTGAAGACCACCACCCCCTCTTATAGCAGAGAGACACACAGCACACTATATATTCAGTGAAACACACAATTAGATAACAGAAAAAAATGAAATACAGTACTTTTAAAACTGCAAGTTTGTACTTAACTTCAGCTTCTAATGCAGGTGAATGTAGCCAACCAAGTCTCTCAGAAGTTAAGCATATTGATCTTATATATTTAGAAAAATGCTAGTATAACAGTGCTAGCAAGCATTTTCTGAAGGGTATGATCTCACTATTATTACCTGAGTTCATTCCACAACACACTACCAGAGTCACAAATTTTATGAGGAACAGTCCACAAATATGAGGAATAAATCAGGAATAGTTGAGAACTACACACAACATACACACACACACACACACATACACACACACACACACACACACACACACACACACACACACACACACACACACACTTATATCTGCTTGAGATCAAGTGAATGAATAAATTCATAAATAACCCATAAATGTATCTTAACTCACTGATGTCAGAACCATACAATCTAACCCAAATGCAACTCCCTTATGCCCTCTCAACTTATTTTTGTTTTAAATAATTCTCTTATGTACTTAGGAAGTGGCTATATTACAAACTTTGCATTAGCAAGCATGTACGATGAAAGTTTGAAACTCATATTATTTAGTGAGTGCAATCCACAAGAACTTGCCAAAAAGCCACAAATTGTATAAGGCACATACCAAAATACCTCTAAACTTCTTTGCTCAAGAATTCTGGATAAGGTTAAAAACAGTGAAGGGACAACTTTTAAATGTTATTTTAGCTAAATGTTAACCAGGTAAACCCACTAGACAGTGTTTCTTTTCAGATGTGAGACAGGAGCGCTGTAAGGCAAAGTGACTTGGTCATAGTCACACAGAAGGCAAATGGAGGTGAAAAGATTTAAACCCTATACTTTTGATTACAGGAAGCAGTTTGTTAACAACTCAACAACAGTCCCTTACAAAATAACTCCAGAGGTGAGGTGAGGTGGAGGGGAGGTAGCATTCTGCCTGTTACGTCACTTACTCACAAAGCAAATTGGAGGGATTATCACGTCACTTACTCTCAAATCAAATAGGCAGGATTTCGTAGTAGTCCTTAGAACTCTCTTGAGTTGAAGGGAAGGTAACATTCATATTACCACAGCTTTACTTATAAATTGGAGGTGAAAAGGTATGTTCCTTACCACCTTCATCTGGCTTTTTTCATGTCTATGTTTTGATTTGCGACAATAGGAAGTCTCGATTTATTGGCTCTGCATTTAAGCCAAATAGACAGACTTCCTGGAGTTGTTACTGCACATCAAAACAGAGCAGCTAAATGGACCAAGATAATCAGGTTGTGGAATGTGGGGAAGGCAGTATTTGTTTTTGTTTGTTTAATATATATGGTTATGGTGACCCCCAGCTAACACCAGACCCTAGGTAGCTGCACAGGTCACCTTGTGCTGGATCCAGCTCTGGTTGTACAAGCTGTTTTTTTTTTTCTGTATAAAAGCTGTAAAAACATTACGTCATTACATGTTGCCCTTTTTTGTTGAAAACATAAGATTTTGAAGCTCAAAGATTTACGTTAGTTTCTTCTAGAACACTTGAACTTTTATTAAAACAGCATAACCAAGGACTCCTACATTTTCTGTTGTATATTTTCTCCTTCTGTATAAAGAAGGTGTTTGCTGATTTAACTAAAATATTATTTTGTATTTAAGCAAGCAAAGTGCTGCATTTTTATGCATAGTATCCTGTTATGTTTCTGAGCTTTATTATATATCTCTTTCTTAGCAGGAGTTGCTATAACAGTGCAGCACCCTTAAGGCAATGGTGAACACTGCCTTACAACTTGACCATAAGATACACACCAGTCAAGATGTGCATAGTACCTTTGGTGCTTTATGTTGCACTATCTTCGTTTTTCTTCCCAAGTGATGACATATGGCAAACCTTAAAGCGTAAGATCAGAAAACGTACAACTACTGATAGATCAGGGAGGGTTAGCCTTGCCAGATTTGAAGCGTTATTTCCAGACCACTCAATTGAAGTTACTTTACCTACCACAAAACAAACCATATAAGGCAAAGTGGGAAAAATGCAAGAGTGGGGGAATAAGAGGAGCAGAATCTGAAAGATTTTATGAGATGTTAGAAAATAAAGATGAGGAAAGACAAGTAAGAGGAAACCTAAAAAGTGATCCTGTGGATCATTAATGATAAGCAAATCCAGGAATAGAAAAGACAGCCAGTGCTCGTAGGTTTGAGGGAAAAATCAGCCCAATTTAATAGGGATGAAAGAATTGCAGTGCTTTGGAAGAAAATAATTAAGCAACTTAAACACTGGCACTGGAAACAAATAAAATTTGAGGGTCATTGTAAATAATGTGAGGAAGTCAAAAAGAAGTTTAACTTACATCCAAGACAGTGATTGCTATATATGGGCCAAATAACAGCAGAAAGAAACAAAAACAGGGAAAGGAGGGCTGATACCACAAAGATGCAACCAAGAATCATACAATTTATTATGGAAGTTCAGAAAATTCAAGGAAGAAGGAAATAGTCATTTAGGGGGGATAGGGAGCTAAAGGGGAATAATTATAGGCATATTATGTAAGTCTGGGCAAATACTTTTGGGAAGAACATTTACAGGGGCAATGGAGATCAATTTGATTAACTCTACATTATGCATCCAAAGCAAGGAGGTTTAGGAATTTCAGATGGAAGCATCTGTGCTAATAATTATACACTCCCTCTAGGCTCCAGAAGATATTCTTGCAGGCTGATGATAGCTGTTGCTGATGAAATAAAGAGGAAAGGTGATCTTGGGACCATATGTTTTGGCAGTGTGAGGGGCTGAGACACTTTTTTCAGGAGTACAAGTAATAATTACATGCATATTGGGGGATGATTTAACTTTGATTAAGGACCAGATGATGATATGCTGGATTGAAATCCAAAGGTGAAGATATGTAAGGACTGTAGTTTCATTGATATTGTTGGCAGCCATGAAGGTAATCACTAGGCATCAGAAGTCCAAAGAATTCCTGACTACTCAGAATTAAAGGGTATACTTGCAGAAATAAACAAAAAAGATCTCAAGTTGGTAGACAGAGACAAAAACAAACTATTGATAAATAAATGGGTTAAATAGTAGTCTAGAAATACCACAGCAGAAACCATGGTATCTGAAAGTAATTAGTAAGGACTATAAATGAGGATTGCTTCAAACGCTTACAAATTTTTTTTAAATGATTGATCCTGATGCATATATTTGGTGGGTTAGCTCTACAAAATGTGGCTTTGTTACTAACTTTAAGTATATTGAAATGAATGATGAAATTTTGAAGGCTATATAATGTATCAACATAAATAGAATATGCTGGCATGTGTTTCAATGGATCCCTGTGCTATGGAATAAGATCTCCATCTACGTGAAGCAGAATTCATCCATGACCCTATTCAAAAGAAACCTTGATCATTGGATGGGAAATCAAAAAGTCACCCCGATTTGGCCCTCATGTCTCTGGTGGACAGAGGTTGACAATAAGGAAATTAATCCCCAACTAACATACCCCCTGTGACGTCCCCACTCTGGGCCAGTAATCAAGCAGCCTGAATCCTCACCACTGGCACTGGAGAGGGATGTTCACTTGGAAAAAAAAATGATACACTCAGTATTTCCAGATGCAGCTCTCTGCATCAAGCACCATTTCCCTTAAGAGCACACAGAGAACACACATGGTCAGAGGTCTGGGTTCCCCCTCTGTCCAGATCCCCAGTTAGACTCCCCAATGGCACAGCTGTAAGGCTGACTCCCCAGCCAAGTGTCCAAGCCAAGTACTCCAGCACCCTCTCTGTGAAACCAGTGCTTTGTGTACCTGCTCCAATTAACTACACACACACACACACACACACACACACACACACACACACACACACACACACACACACACATACACACACACACACACACACACACACACATACACGCACACACACCTGGGAAAGGCTGACACAGATTTACTAGCTATGCCCCCTTCTGCCCAGACTATAAGGTAGTTACACTGCCACCAGATACTCCAAAGCCAGCTACTCTTAACACTTGTACAAGGTTACCCAATTATACTGAGTGAAATTAATATTAATACTAACGATAGTGTTTGTATTAATAGTATTAATACTAACGATAGTGTTTGAGACTACGGTGGTGGTGCTGCGGTAGCATTGTCGGCTCACAGTAAGACGTTGTCCTGTTCGATTCTCAGCTAAAGCGTCTTCTGTGTGGAGACATGCGTGAATGGGCGTACCTTCGTTGAAGGCTGTGTGTCAGAGCTGGCAACTCGGTATGCAAAAATCTACTGCCAATCATTAGCAGACAGGAGTTCTGCTGTGGCGACCCCTAACTGGGAAAAGCCAAAAGAAACAACAACTAACGATAGTGTTTGGCTAATGCAGTAAGGCTTCCAGAAGTGGCCACAGTGTCACCAAATAGAGACAAGTCCTCTCAAAGTTTAAAATATTCTCTAAAGGACCAGCCACAAAGAAAAGTTTAAATATATTTAATAATAAATAATAAAAGGACATGAAAATACTAAATAGCTATTTACAATAACCACAAGAGTTTCAATCACAGAAAATATTAAAAATAACACAGGTGGATAGGTTCACACAGTACAGTAAAACAATACTTAATCTCACTATATTTTCCTGACTGAGCTAAATAATTATTATTCCCTGGTTACTTACTAGAGCAAGGCAAGATGAAGTAGGTGAGAGATCCTTCTTTGTCATGTTACAAAAACAGAATGCTCTAAGATTTTAGTCTCACCTAGTATTAAACATTATTTTTAGTGATGGATTACAGAATGACATCACATACATCTGGTCATCTGACGTCTGGTTCCCATGCTTCCTCCCTTGACTAGAAGCTGTCAGGAATTATCACATATGTGTCAGCAATACACACACACACACACACACACACACACACACACACACACACACACACACACACACACAACATTGCTAAGATCTGCTGCAGCTCCTGGAAGTCATAAAACAATTTCAAACCTCCACCCTTCCAGAGTAGCAATTAGTTCACCCCAGTGACAATGCAGGGAGCTTCCTAGTACAGACATTTTGTCTCTGGCTGCACTGAGATCTGTAAGATACAATCTTTACGGCCTAAGCCAGGTAATTTAATTTCAAACTATTTTTTAAGTTTGAGATTAACCTATTCTCTTCCATTATCATCTGTTAAAACATATACATTTAAGCAATTACAATAATGCATGTATATTTCTTTTTCTGTCCAGCAGGCCACACTATTGGTACATTTTTAACACAAGCAGCTTTACAAATACATTTTCAATACATGCATCTGTACAAATCAGTTTGGTATATGAATGACATATAATTCTTTACAAAATTCCAGTTGGCTGTGCTGGCATACGTTACATATCTACTGCCCTACTTCTCCTGGCATAGCTGGCAATACCTCACATCATCACACCCCACCTCCCAACATAACTCTTAGCTACCTGTTTACAAACATACTCCACCATATAGGTGTCCAAGGAACATGAGGACAAAACTGGCTTGGGTTGTATGGCTAGGCTTATAAAGACCCTGGTGGTCATTAGCCTAGTATAAGCCTATGAATCTATGAAATACTATACATATATGAAATGTATTTATAGACTGTGCAGAGGAATACGAGAAAGGAAACAGAAACTTGGGCACATTAGACACATAAAAGTGAAATATATTGCAACTATCAGTGGGATTTATGTTCATTTTATAAAAGTAAACAATATGAATTAGTGATTGTTAGTCTTTAGGACTGCCAACCGATACAGATCAAACTAGATTGCCAGCATAAATTGCTTGACATGTACATTGTAAGTTAAATGTGGATTAAATAAAGGTGCACATAAAGATAAACAGTCCAGGGTCCCAGGGCAGCTGCTGCAAGTCATTCAGCCATGTATTTGTGGAGGGAGAGAGAAAGACAGAGACAGAGACAGAGTCATGCCTGCAGTCCTGTTGTCCTGTACAATGCATTCAAACTGAATGCAGGAATTGAATACAGAATTGTTTTTTCTCCCAGTCATACTTTTCATGGACAAGGTATCAAAACACATCCAAGGTTTGAAGAAGTCCAGTCTAGGATGTGAGATGTGTATCAATACTGTTTGCAGAAGACATTGTCCTCTTGGCCTCAAGAGACTGTGATATCCAAAATGCACTGAGTGTGAAGCAGATGTGGTGAGAATCAGCAACTCTAAATCATCAGTCATGATTCTCTTCTGGAAAAGAGTGGATTGTTCTGTAAAGGTAAGAGGGATGCAGCTGTTGCCAAATACAAAAGTTTAAATATCTTGATGTGTTGTTCACAAATGAGAGCAGAGGGAATCATGAGACGGAATCACTGGATGGGTGAGCAGGTAGCCAAGGTGCAGTACTGAATTGTAGAGAAGGAAGAGGTAAACTGTATAGTGAAACTATTTAAGTTACAACTCAGTCTGGGTCTTTATCATCACCTATGGTCACAAGCTTTGAGTAGTGACCAGAAGGATACATATGGCAAAGCATGGCATTCTGAGCCTGCTGATCCTGTAATGTATTCACGAAGAACAAACAAACTAATAAAATAACTAATTGAGGCAAACCAGGAACCACACGACAGAAAGACACAAATAATATATCCAAATTTAATGGTTAAGCGCTTTTTGTTTGACAGAGTGCTCAAACTTCATCAGACCAATGCTTACTTCACATAGCTTAAATAGTAAAACCAATTGGCCAAATGATTAAATAAATTAACAGTTAAAGTTGTACAAGTACAATAAACAGGTATGCAAGCTTTAAAAACAACTTAAAATACAAACTTTTAAAATTGTGTATGCTTTAGAACCTTGTGTAGAATAAAAAAGAATAATAGTAATATAAAAGTGAAAATAATAAAAGTGAATATAAAAATAAAAATTAAAATTAAAATCCTCGACTGCATCAGGAACTTATTTTCAAACCATACTGAAAAGTGACCTACAAGGAAAGTAAAAGTCAAAAATAAAGCTATCGAATTAGACTTTTAAGCTTTAAAATACTTGTGATAGAGCAACATTCGTTTAGACTGGGGTAATTATAAGCATTTAGTCTTATTTGCCACAGTAGCTCAAGTTCTTCTAATTTTAGGGGGGTAGGTCCACCCCTAAAAGTATCATTCATCTGGTCAATAATCATGAACTTGAACTTGTGGTTAGAATAAGTAATTATGTACTTAGATAAAGCATTTTCACTTTTGCATTTCCGAATTGCATAAATATTTTCATATACCCTGTCACGGAGACGTCTCTCCGTCTTTCCTATATAAAAAGAAGGACATGCCTGGCATTGGGCTAAATATACAATCATTTTTGAATTACAATTAACTCGACATTTTAAAGTATACTGACAATTATTGACTTTAAATCTATTAGATTCAGTGACATATTGACAATTATTGCATGATTGACACTTGTACATGCCTACTATTCTAGGAATAGTACATTGACGTTGTTCTAATAATGTTTTGAGATTTTTTGCTTTTTTATAGATTACTGTAGGTTTATCTCCTACCTTATTGAAAATACTAGAGTCCCCCTTAAAAATATTGCAGTTTTTACGAATGATGTTGAAACAGACATTGCTGTTGACTTAAAATGTTGTTATAAAGGATGGTACTTTAAACAGCGGGTCAGTGTTTGAATTATGAATATCTGAAGTGGAAGGACCAGGGGTGTTCTCAAAAGCAGTCCTAATGTTACCACCGTCCAAGATGGATCTATAGAAACATTTAGACTGTTTCAACTTTACTTCCTCAACAAGATAGGTAACCAACCTTTCAGGGTAACCGCAATGTAAAAACATGTTCTTTAACAAGAGACATTCATCATCAAAGTCTTTCTCAAGGGTGTTAATTCTAGCTGCCCTGACTAACTGGCCCTTCACGACTGCCCGCTTTTGATGATAAGGGTGACAACTTGAAAAATGTAAAAAAGCATTAGAATATGTACTTTTCCTAAATATTTTGGCAATGTATTTCTGAAGTGTATAGTCCTTAGACAACAAAATGTCTAATTAAGGTATAAACTCACTAGAAAAAGTTGATGTAAACTTCAGAAAACAAGTGGCATTGTTAAGATAATCTAGTAATTTTTCACTGATGTTTTATCACCATTGAACAAGATAAAAATATCATCCAAATATCGAGTATAAAAAATTATTCTATCTTTGTAATCAACATTGGACAGTACAAACAGATGTTCCCACCATGCCATAACCAAATTGGCTATGCTAGCCCCACATGGGGAACCCATTGCTACACCCACTTTCTGCAAGTAAAAGTCATTGCCAAAGACAAAAAAAGTTATTGTTAAGGACTAAGTCCATTAATTCATCGATTAAGTCTAACTCCCTCCTAGAACAGCCATGTAAGTTTAATTCTTCTTTGACCCAATCCATAGCAATGTCATGAGGAATACAAGTGTATAGGTCTTTGGCATCTATTGTAAGGAGGTTGTAGTCCTTATCAAAGACCAACTTGTTTATTTTTTCTAAAAAAAGACCATGAGTCTTTACAAATTTGGTTTTCGTGAACCAAAAACTTTTGTAGGATTGAGTCAATAACCTTGGCGCAGGAGTATGTTGGAGAACCTCTACTGTCTACAAAGGGATGCATAGGGGGGTTACTAACATCTTTATGTATCTTGGGAATTCCAAAAAAACATGGGAATCTAGGATACATTATAGACATATAGTTGAACATATGTTGATCTAATCTTCCTTCTACATACATTTCTTCTAAAGTAATCTTAATATGTAAATAAGCAGTATTGACTTCAGATCTTGAACTAGGTGAGTAAGATGGGCAATTCAATAAACTTGTCATTCGATTGATATAGTCTAACTGCTCAAAAACCATGATGCCCCCACCTTTATCAGGATTACAAATCCAGAGGTCATGGGTTTCTAAAAAATTCAATACATTCCTTTTCAGAATCAATATTAGTATCTTCAGGTGTATATTTTGACTGATGTAGAAATTTTTGTCGAATGTCCAACTCACACATAGTTTCAAAAACTTGCAGAATAGGGTGCAGTGGTGGGTTAAAAACACTTGGTATCCTAAACTGGTTACCATTAAGGAAACTTTCTCCCCCCATCATAAGGCTAAAATTTAGTTTCCTTGTGAACAATTTAACATCAATAATAGATCTAACAACATCCAACTTCTGAACAGGAACATAAGTGTATCCTTTAGACAATAATTCAACCATTGTGGATGTAATATTGACACCTGAAAAATTATATACTCTAAAGTCACCATCTGCGTTAGTCACTGTGTTAGGACCAATATTAACTTGATGATCAAATAAATCATTTTGTACTGAACAAGGAGAAAGAACTTCTATATTATCTGTTACATCAACAAAGCTTCCATAACAAGAAGCAGTGTTTGTGTCTGGATCACAAAACACATCAATAACATAGTCTAAAGGGTTCAGAGAGTTGTAATCTCTCAAGTCCTTTGATTCTTGGACTTCTGTTTCCCTCTCTGATGGTATTGCCCTGTCTTCGGCCTTGCTCCTAAAAAATTTGGGTTGTAGGTGTTAGAGTTAGACTGCCCTGTTTTGTTGTTGTGGCTTTGTAATCTTTCACTTCTCCTTAATTCAAATGGCACAGTAGGTTCATTAAAAGTAACATCATCAGGTGGCTGTAAATTTGTTATACAGTCATTGTCCATGCTGTTCACTATGGAGCTTTGTACTGGCACTCCGGCAGAACCGAAATGATAAGTATTGTTTTTACTGTTTTATAGCCATGCCAGACTTGAGCTGCTGAGGGGAGGGGATAAGCCATCCCTTCATTGTATGCTTTAGTGTCTCTATCTAATTTCTTAACTTTATTATTCTTTAACTTTATTAAATATTGCTCAAGACTAGAGAATACTCTGCTGTAATCAAATTTGTATCGACAGAATTCTTTGTCAAGTCTTATTTTTTCATCTAAGTCAGCTATTTGTTTATTCAAGTCCTCGACCGCCAAAGAGTAATGTTTAATCATGACTTCTAGTAGTTCAAAACCCTGTCTGTCGAACAATTCCAGTAAGTCTCTATGAAATATTGAATTGGCTGCCAAACCCGTAGGGTATTGATGGTGTCTCAAGTCTTTCAGCACTATTTTCCTTGAGAGACACTCACGGAAGTACAAAACTTTCAATTGTGTTTTTTTAAGCTTTACTAATAGTGAATCAAACAGTTTTAAATAAGATATAATGTCACTACTTTCATCCACAAAGTCTGAATGCTGGTAAGGCCCTGGTCCGTTCGTAACACCAAAAGAAAAGTTGTCAGTCATCCAATTATTAATATCAGGTAATAACACTGAAGTACTCACCATTCCTGGTGTTACAGAAGTAGCTGGCACAGGCTGAGAGGCTGCTATTGTGGGTGTTGAAACAGCCGCTGTTGCAGGTACTAAAACGGGAATGTTATGGTTTGGCGAGTTAAAATTAATATTAGTTAGGAGTTCACCATCATTACCTTGTGAAACGCCAAACTGTCCTGGTCTAAGATTCATTGTTACCTCCGTGGAACGATTGCTGTTGGCTGGAATACTCCTCTGCCCGCAAGTTAAACTAGCTGTAGCAGTTCCTGGTTGGGACACGTTACTGGGTCCCAGAACAACACTAGTTCCGGTGTTAAAGTTTTGCAGTCGAGGTGAGAGAGGTGGTTGGACAGTAGTGGAACGTTGCTGGCATTCCACTTTGTCTATTCTCTCAAATAACAATTCCATTTTGGACATTAATGATTGTAGTAACTTATTATTCATCAAGTCAGTATCCTTCGGTGTGATAGCATTATTTTGCTTCACCGAAGTTTTAAAAATCGCAGGAGTGTCGTCTAACGAGTTGTCACCCAGAATGACCTCAACTTCAGACGCCATAAACCTTGTATTGACGAAGAACAAACAAACTAATAAAAAAACTAATTGAGGCAAACCAGGAACCACACGACAGAAAGACACAAATAATATATCCAAATTTAATGGTTAAGCGCTTTTTGTTTGACAAGTGTTCAAACTTCATCAGACCAATGCTTACTTCACTCACATAGCTTAAATAGTAAAACCAATTGGCCAAATGATTAAATAAATTAACAGTTAAAGTTGTACAAGCACAATAAACAGGTATGCAAGCTTTTAAAAACAACTTAAAATACAAACTTTTAAAATTGTGTATGCTTTAGAACCTTGTGTAGAATAAAAAAGAATAATAGTAATATAAAAGTGAAAATAATAAAAGTGAATATAAAAAAAAAATAAAAATAAAAATAAATATTAAAATCCTCGACTGCAACAGGAACTTATTTTCAAACCATACTGAAAAGTGACCTACAAGGAAAATAGAAGTCAAAAATAAAGCTATCGAATTAGACTTTTAAGCTTTAAAATACTTGTGATAGAGCAACATTCGTTTAGACCGGGGTAATTATAAGCATTTAGTCTTATTTGCCACAATAGCTCAAGTTCTTCTAATTTTAGGGGGGTAATAGTTCAAGTTCTTCTAATTTTAGGGGGGTAGGTCCACCCCTAAAAGTATCATTCATCTGGTCAATAATCATGAACTTGAACTTGTGGTTAGAATAAGTAATTATGTGCTTAGATAAAGCATTTTCACTTTTGAGCTTCCGAACTCAAGCTTTGAGTAGTGCCAGAAGGATACATATGGCAAAGCATGACATTCTGGGCCTGCTGATCCTGTAATGTAGCCAGTGTTCCTCTGGGTTGATAATCTAATGATGATGCCTGTTGGTACTTCCTACAGGAGGTACCTGGAGTGACCCACTTCCATTAGATTGCTTTGAAATCCTACAAGACAAGCTAGGGACTGTTGCTGGGGATAGGAAAGTCTAGTATGCCCTGCTCAGCTAGCTACTACCTCACCTCTTACATGTACAAGAGAGCTAGAAAATTGATGTATGGATGAAGGGACAAGACTTCTTATAAATGTTAAACACACTTGTTTTACCTTAGTCTTGAGTTGAATTCTTTACTTAGCTGTTTATATGAGAGTATTCTAGTTCTCTAAGAACTGATGCCAATTGGCTGGCTAAGATAAGGTGCTACAGAGTGTTTTCCCAACTGATGCACTTCTTTGGTTTAATATTTTAAGGAGGGGTAGCTATGATGTAAGGGCCACTACACATGGAGACAGCTTGGCTTTGCCTACTCTATTTCTAAAGAGGGCAAAATTTTGTGTGTTGCCATTAAGACCATATACTAAGTTCCAGGAATCAAAAGCCTAGTAGTTTTGAATGCAAGTCAGAAGGTTGTTTTTGCCAACTAGATCCTGTTTCACAAGAGTCTCACATATAGACTGGTGATAGGAAGAAAAAGCTTATGGACCTTAGTTGGGTGGGCTGCTGATAGGCACCAGAGAGAGACAGAAAAAATATTCATTTTCTCTAACCTTTGAATGAGTTGGATAACATCCTTCCTTACTTGAACAATCAGAACCATCTAGGAAAGACACTGACAGCTAAAGGATGGATAGGTTGACTGAAGGAGACAAAGGAAAACTACTCCTAACACATTGAAACTGGCAACTCTGTTATGTATATAATAAATATGATAGTATGCAAACCTTGCTGTCATTTAGTGAGATGAATGCCAACAATAAAGGGCCTGCATAAACAAGTGGTTAAGTGAATATTTCCAGAGGAAAACCTAAATAGTGGACAGACACAGAAGTGGTGAAGACAATATGTACTCATGGCAGGCTACTCTGAAGCCTGACATTAGCTTAAAAGATGAATTTCAGGCTGGCATGTAAAGGGAGGTGGAATTTATAATAATTACCCGTCATTTGCTCATGCAGATAAAGTGGTTTAAGTCAGCTATAGGCAGAAGAATTTACAGACAGAGATAGAGAGAGAGATAGTAATTGTGTAGTCTGTAAACCAAAGACACCTTCAAATGAACCATCTTCTCATTCTGTTGGCACTGGGTAGAATGTTTGCCCATACCACCAACAACCTAGGTAAGAGCAGCAGCTTGAACATTGGAAAGCAGGGTCTGGAGGTGAATGGATAACTGACCTCTTTTCCCAATCTGAAAGAACCATTTGGTTTATTTTATTTTATTTATTTATTTATTTTACATTTGTTGACCGGGCTAGTCTAACTGGATATATGTCCATTTTCAGTAGAGGCCCGGGAAGATAAGCTCCAAGAAAGAAACAAGAAAACAACAAATAACAAATAACAAATAACAACAGCAGTCATATATACAATGCATATTACAGGTTAATACAGAATTTTCAGAGAGGGCATAAATCATAACAGTGCAAAATGCAGGTACAATACAACATACAGTTACAGTACATAATAAAAAAAGAAGGCAGGTTTATTTGTTTACAAGCTAAGTAGACTTGCTCATAATCCCTTTTTAACCATGTGACAGGCCAGGTAGCATATAAAGTTATACAAATATAAAATAGTGTTGAGTAAGACATTTAAAAAATTGGAAGCAGTTATTTTGTAGACATAATTTGTTTTAGATAACACAGGCACTTTTTACAAGCAAGAAAGAAAACGCAAGCACATATACACCTGTATTAAACAGAATATATCATGTTAGTGTACTTTGGAGAGAGCTGTAAGATGTTTCAGGTTAAACATTATCTCTGTAAACATCACTTAGAAATGTTTTCAAGACTTTCAGTCATTTCTGATATTAACAGGCAGACTGTTTCACTTCAGATGTGACCTTAGAAGATGTCACATCCAATGAAAGCTAAGCAGAAGGCAAGATGCCTCAAAGGACACCCTGATCAGATGCTGCAAAGGGGTAGTGATGTGTTCTTTATTCAGTTTGTGTATCAGTGCTGGACAATGTTCAAGATGCAATGACTTAAGTGTGAGAGTATTTAATAGCTAAATGGCTCCAACTCCGACAGGCAGCCATATTCTCCACTTCAAGGCCCCACTTCAAGGTTAAACAATTATATTCTCTGGACCCAACAGGAAATAAAATTACAAATATTACTTAGAGTTGTTTGGAATACATAGAAGCTGCGTGGGTGATGAAATGCTAAATGTAGCAGAAAATGTTAGTCATGTGATTAATGCCTTTCCTTATTTTCTAGCTTCATGTGTTATATGTCTTGCTAGTCTGTCATCTATCACTTCT
This sequence comes from Protopterus annectens, assembly GCF_019279795.1. Taxonomy (NCBI): domain Eukaryota; kingdom Metazoa; phylum Chordata; order Ceratodontiformes; family Protopteridae; genus Protopterus; species Protopterus annectens. The sequence goes on from NC_056727.1 coordinate 223,510,238, forward strand.
GTATACACTTTGTAAAACATGTGGGTGTAAGCTGCATAACTTATGTACCAGCTCTTTCCTTAATGAAGGGCCTGCATAAACAAGTGGTAAACGCTTTGTGTGTGTGTGTGTGTGTGTGTGTGTGTGTGTGTGTGTGTGTGTGTGTGTGTGTGTGTGTGTGTATGCATGCCAAATAGCATATTTGAAGTCCAGACAGAATTTAGAATAAGTTTATTGGTAATGAAATGGGGCGAACATGGCTTCCTTAAACATCCAATATCAGCACCTCGTATAAGAAACAAGATGATGACAAAGGCAGAAGTCTTGCTAGGAAAGGTAGGACTGAAAATTAGAGCAATGTCCATGCGGAAGGGAGGGAGTCCTGCTGTTGTCAATGTCATGCATCTACAGGAACATAAAAGTAACATTCAAATGAGCCTAGAGCTAAACTCTAAAATGCAGATTAGTCACCACATAAAGGGATAGCTTTATCTTCCCAAGATTCACATCTCCAGAGAACAAATGGAGTGGTATGTCATGAGGTGACTGCCAGATAACCAGAAAAATGGTTTATAACAGACTGGATTAGCACACATGAATTATATAAAGGACGCACAAAACTTTAGAAGTAGACAATAGTGAGGCTGGTTTAAAACATCGACATAGAAGGATAATAGAAACTAAAGCAAGGGGTTGTTTATTATATAGAAAAAACAGCTTTGGGGTTTTTTTTGGCTATGTTGTAGCTTCAATGAAGGCTTGTATGCTAAATAAAATTGGATTGTTAGTTGGGATATTTTGCAGTCACCCCAATGATAATGGACATCAATTGAGTACGACAACCCTGTGTTTCCATATGTTAGCCAAACATTCCACTTATGCTTTGCTGATGAGGTCATAAGAAGGCCGAAACATGCATGTCCACAGCTAGTGGGGTTTGGCTTTATTGGCCTGAATTTGTCCATAACAGACATTCAGAATTGCCATATAGCTGAAACACCTGATGTCTTTATGGGGTCATTTGCATATATCCCATGTTGCCTCTAATTCAAGAGGTATCAAGGTATCACACAGTGAAAGTATAGCTTGGCTAGATTTATTTTTAACTGATTAGTTGTTCTGTGTGACCTTGGTACTCATTGTTTTGAATATATAATTCAAGAATTTGTAACTTCTGCAGATGACTTCTTGTTTAACAGTATAATTTTAACTAAGATTTTATAACATTTAAGGCTTTAGTGACATTACAGTTGTAATTATAAAGGGCCTTGGATGGTTTACTAAAGGAATGGTGAATACAGTAGCATATCTAGGGTTGGGGTGAAGGGGGCAGCTAAATGAATGGTTAATGCAGTAGCATATCTAGGGTTGGGGTGAAGGGGGCAGCTGCCCAAGTTGCAAAGTATTAGGGGGCATGATTGGCAGATGCTGACCAGTCTTCAGTGTATGTGCATTTTCAGTCAAAACTAAAGGGCTTTAGTGCAGTGTGTGTGTGTGTGTGTGTGTGTGTGTGTGTGTGTGTGTGTGTGTGTGTGTGTGTGTGTGTGCGCGCAAGCGTGCGTGTTTGTGTGTCATAAACTACAGCAAATGCTTGCTTACTAGAAAAACAAACCAAAAGACAAGTGGCAGGACGATGGAGCCTCTTTATTAAAACACACTTTTGCACTTTCATCAATGGTATAAATGACTTCTTCAGAATGAAAAAAAACTCTACTTTCTCTACTTATATAATAAAATATAAAAATGACATGTTCTCAATGAATCAATCAGCTTCAACCCAGCCTGTCTTAAAAACATAGTACATATATTGTTTTTAAACATACTACAGAACATACACAATGGTTGAGTTAGAGGGCTGGAACTCCCTCCCTCCCATCCTTCAAAACCATTCTGAAAGACTTCCTAGCTAAAAGCTGGCTCTGTTCTTGCTCAATACCAGGATAAAATATCCCTAAATGTGGACAGACACTTTACATCTCCTTACTCTCCCTTCTTCACTCACTTTCTTATTTGTATCCATTTATCTCCCCGTCTTTCTCTCTAAATATAACATGTCTGCTTTTCTCTCACTTTGTAGTGCAATTCCTGGTTGCATTATACTAATTTACTTTTAATTTCACTATAATCTGGCTAAAATTTATCTAACTTTTAAATCATTGTAATATAACTTGTATGTATTCTTAACCAATGTTTACATATTATGTCTAATTTGGTATAATTATGTAAATTGCATTTGTTTTTGTATTATTTTTAAACACTGTAAAATCATTATTCTTAAAATACTTTGTAATCAAATGTCAATAAACAAATAACCCAAAGCAGTTCATTAATCAACTTTTTATTTAATTATTTATTTTATTTAACATTTCTTTTACCAGGATAAATCCAACTGGTCAACAAGTGTCCATGTTCAGTGGAGTCCTGGGGAGAAAAGCTCCAAGGAAGTAACACTGTGAATACATAAGTTAGATAACAAGAAAGCTAGCATACAGGTAAAAAACAGTTAAATGCAAAAACAATCACATAGTACATGTCTACAATAACAGTACAATCTGTGTAAATAAGATACTCACATAGTACAGCCAGGAGGTTACATGTCTACAATAACAGTACAATCAGTGTAAATAAGATACTCACATAGTACAGCCAGGAGGTTACATGTCTACAATAACAGTACAATCTGTGTAAATAAGATACTCACATAGTACAGCCAGGAGGTTACATGTCTACAATAACAGTACAATCTGTGTAAATAAGATAATCACATAGTACAGCCAGGAGGTTACATGCCTACAATAACAGTACAATCTGTGTAAATAAGATACTCACATAGTACAGCCAGGAGGTTACATGTCTACAATAACAGTACAATCTGTGTAAATAAGATACTCACATAGTACAGTCAGGAGGTTGCATGTCTACAATAACAGTACAATCTGTGTAAATAAGATACTCACATAGTACAGCCAGGAGGTTACATGTCTACAATAACAGTACAATCTGTGTAAATAAGATACTCACATAGTACAGCCAGGAGGTTACATGTCTACAATAACAGTACAATCTGTGTAAATAATATACTCACATAGTACAGCCAGGAGGTTACATGTCTACAATAACAGTACAATCTGTGTAAATAAGATACTCACATAGTACAGCCAGGAGGTTACATGTCTACAATAACAGTACAATCTGTGTAAATAAGATACTCACATAGTACAGCCAGGAGGTTACATGTCTACAATAACAGTACAATCTGTGTAAATAAGATACTCACATAGTACAGCCAGGAGGTTACATGTCTACAATAACAGTACAATCTGTGTAAATAAGATAGCGGTCTAAGATAGAGCTATCCATCCCTTCATTTTCATTACTATCCTGGCATAAGGCAGGAATCAGTCCTACATATGATGCCAGTTATCATAGGAGGCATGCACACACCTCTCACACACACACACACACACACACACACACACACACACACACACACACACACACACACACACACACACACACACACACACACACACACACACACACACACTTAAAAAAGACTAACCAAACATCATGATGATTCAAAGAAATAAGATTTTTGAGAGAAAGTATCTAGAACAGCTTTACCTCCCATTTATGGATTTAATCTGCTCAGGTCCAAAATGGACATGCAGCTGTTCAGCTTTTGGAAATTATAAAATACTTTGAAAAAGGTATGTTCCTTATAGCAAATTTGTAACTGTGTTGTTTTGTGTATTCCAAAGCTAGCTGGCTCTAAACTGAGTTTGTGTTCAGGAATGAATGTTGAAGATTTTTTTTTGTGAATACTAACTGATAACCTTTTTGCAATACTAGTTATTAGGTTGCTTAGATTTGCACCAGTCATGAATGACACTCTTAATCATCCTGTCACTTGCCCCCTTGGGGTTACGTGAGGGGTAAGAATGAATACTAAAATCCTTCCCTTTTACCACCTGACTAACTGCTGAATCTGCTGTTTCTGTCTTGCCACAGCTGCCATCATCTGATGAGTCTTCAAAGGCCAACACCATTTCTAGAGTACTATTAAAGTGAAACCTGAGGTCGAGTGCTATTAAAGTGAAACCTGAGGTCGAATACTATTTAAGTGAAACCTGACTCTTCTTATTCTTTCCCTTAATTCTCCACAGTTTTCAGAATAGGCTGAGCTGCTGCTGTTGCTGGTGTAACAAACAGTTTATCTAGCAATAAGGGTGGCTGTATTAGTTCTATTTTATTAAGAATACAGTGAGAGCACTATTATGTTTACCTTCTTACAACAACAGCTGATGCATGCAGGATTTGTTTCTTTGTTGTAAACTTATGTCTTTTCAGATAGCACTACTTTAGCTATGTTAAAGCCAATCTTGATGACTGGATGGCTAGACACAAATTTATACCAGGCTTATCATATAAGGCCCTGCTCAGTTTGGGAGGTAAGCAGTTATCATATACAGCCCTGCTCAGTTTGGGAGGTAAGCAGTTATCATATATGGCCTGGTCAGTTTAGGAGGTAAGCAGTTATCACATAACGCCCTGCTCAGTTCGGGAGATAAGCAGTTATCATATAAGGCCCTGCTCAGTTTGGGAGGTAAGCAGTTATCATATATGACCCTGCTCAGTTTGGGAGGTAAGCAGTTATCATATACAGCCTTATCATATACGGCCCTGCTCAGTTTGGGAGGTAAGCAGTTATCATATAAGGCCCTGCTCAGTTTGGGAGGTAAGCAGTTATCATATAAGGCCCTGCTCAGTTTGGGAGGTAAGCAGTGATCATATATGGCCCTGCTCAGTTTGGGAGGTAAGCAGTTATCATATATGGCCCTGCTCAGTTTGGGAGGTAAGCAGCTATCATATACAGCCCTGCTCAGTTTGGGAGGTAAGCAGTATTGTGTGTTTCAAAATGGTTACAAGAACTTTTAAGTTTTTCTGCTTAAATGTGTATCTTGCTAGGCATCTTATGGTCCGAGTGAACTCTTTCTTAGTATTATTCCTATGTTTCTGTGTTCCTACAGGCAAATCATATATTGTCTGCACATCCAATTCATGCCATTCTACTAAACACTGAATTCACTTTTCAACATATTATGCTTTAGTTTGTATAAAGGCAGTTTTGGGCTCAGCAGCTTTTACTTTTACTATTAATCTATTTCATGCAGCCATTCAAAGGTGTAGCAACCTATTCTGGTACTCGGTGCTGTCTCCTGATCTGGTGCACCCTCTCAACTCTTAAGTTGAAAAAAAAAGAAAGAAAGAAATCATCTTTCCTTTTCAGCTGTAGCAACTGCATTATACATAAGCAACTACTACAGTCTATACACAGAGCACTAAAGCTCTTCAGTTCTGAAGTCCCTGGATAGGACTTATTGTAAAAATCTTAAATAAATTTAAATTGTCGCAATTACTTTCTAAAGTAGCAACCAGCTGATAACTCAACAAATGGAGCACTATGGTACTTCAGTTATGAGGTTCTATGGTGGACCTGAATGAAAAAAAAAAAATATTTCCTTTAAACTGTAGCACTAGGGTTGCAATATTTATAGCAAGCATTTACAACCAACAACAAGAACACACTCCAAACCAGGAAAAGTAGAAAAATGAACAAAGACAAGTGGCAGGATGATGGATCCTCTTTATTAAAACACACTTTAGCACTTTCGACAATGGTATAAATGACTTTTTCAGAATGAAAAAAAACCTCTACTTTCTCTGCTTATATAATAAAATAAAAAAAATCACATTCTCAATGAATCAATCAGCTTCAACCCAGCCTGTCTTAAAAACACAGTACATATATTGTTTTTAAACATACTACAGAACATACACAATGGTTGAGTTAGAATACTCTAAACAAAAAATACTTTAAAAAGCAAATTCAGCTTTCATTTTTAAAACACAACTAATAGAAATCACATCATTGAGTCCAGGGGGTACAGTAGCATTGTACTTTATTTGCCACTTGTTCTTTATACTGCAAAGATAAATCAAAGTGTCCCCCTCTTGGACCCATTTCAACTTTTTCCATAGCCATATATTTAAAATAATGTTCTGGGTGGTTTTTAACATATTTTACAAGTGCATTCTTTTCATCTAGCCTTGAAATAGCATACTGGTGTTGGTAAATTCTCTTTCTAAATGGCCCCTTGGTCTTACCAATATAGAACATTTGACATACTTGACACACTGCCATGTAAACCACTCCAGAAGTAAAACAATAACATTTGATAGTGGTTTTAATATACTGACCAGTACCTATTTTTACCCATTCTTCTCCTAAAATAAAGTTACACTGGTGACATCTTCCACATTTGTGCATACCCCTTTCAGCCACCCTAACACTATTGCTTTCCAGCAATTTTTTTAAACAAAGATCCTTCTTATAGACTATGGTAGGTTTATCTCCTACTTTAGACCTAATGTTTTGTTCCATTGAAAAAATGCTCCAGTTATGTCTTATGACCTCCTTAATTCATAGAAGTAAATATTACATGGTAAAAGCAAGGCTCCTTTATAATTGGTCTGTCTTTGCACAGTGTCAGTACCATTTTGCTGCACATTGGTCAGCTATTGGATTTTTTGTTTTCATTAATTTACTTTTTAGTATAATTGCGAAGCATTCTGAAGTTTTCAAGATATTGTGGTATTTTATATTTTTGCTGTTCTTTCCACGCTTTTTCTCTATCCTGCATTAGCATTCTACTCTTTTTGGATAGCCAATCACATTATTTGTTTTTAGTCCCTTCCTTCTAGGAAGTGCAAGGCTGTTTAGGATATTCACAAAAGCTGTACTGAATTCATTTGCAGCATCATCTAAGGGAAGGATTTTTAGGAAGTTACACTTAATAGTTGACAGGTTAGTAATAAACATTTCTGGGTTAAACTTGGAAAGGTTGCCCGTTGTTTTATAAACATGCTGTTAAGTGGATGTGTGAGATATTATTAGAGTTTATGTCCAACCAGTTGACATTTACATCATATAGTAGTAGTATTTCTTGTGGAACTGTTCCGCCTCTAAGTAAAATTATAACACTGACTATTCAGTTTATTATATAGTCTTAAATGTCTGTTATTTCTGGTTAAATTTCTATTTGTTGTGGGCACAGGTTGGAAAGTGAAAGTGGATGTGATGATATGTGGCTAATGGACAGATTAGGACTTCCTTATTGTGGGACCCTCATGCACCTATAAAAGAAATGGTTGAGCTTGAATAAGTTGTTAATGCTATCTAGCATATTATATTTCAGAGCTCTGAGAAGTACAGCAATTGTATCCATTTAATATCTAACCCAAAGTTCTGACCCCTCCCCTTCACTGCCTCTTTCTGTTGTGCTGTACTGTCCACTTACAAGTTGCCGAACTTTGAACTATGAATACAACTTTTGCTACTGCTGCTCTCCCCATGACACCTGGATTACTTATTAAAGCTATTAAATCACTTGGTGTTTGAACTATGAATGCTCAGTCATAATACCTGTATTCAGCTATCCAGTGTAAAGATTTAAAGAATTTAAACTTATATCAATGTGAAGAGGGGGTAATAAAAGAGGAAAACTGGAAATGAATACACTTGACTGCATTTGATGTAAAACTCCTTTGCTGGAAGGACTACTGTAAAAGACTGGAATTGATTTTTGATATAAGTGAGATTAGAAACAACAAATTACAAAGAAAGTATGGTGTGTTTGCAGCAAAACCTACAGTTTAATTAAAACTTTCATAACTCCTGAAAAACTCAGGAAGAAACATATGTACAAATGGTAAGCTTATTGCAAAATCAAATGCTTCACAACAAAAGTGAATCCAATACAGAAGAAAAACTCAGATTTATTCTAAAATTACACACCAGTAGCTTAAAATTCGTGATAAATATATCCACGTATAATACAACAGCAAAAATTGCACACTTGCCTTTAACAGAGTAAAAACTTTCCATATACAATTTCATCACCTTTATACTAACATAAAACACACCCTCTTAATACATTAATTAACAAGTAAAGAGACAACACTCCAATACTCACAGTAATACATACTATTCATATACACACTTATAACAAACTTTTCCAAGAACAGTCATAGTTTAACCCTCTAGGATTTAAAGTATTAAATTTTAAAATTAAACATAACTCTTTCTTTCTTAATATATGTTTAGTTTGTTGCTCACTTAAATATACATTATCTTTTACACTATCTAAAACCGTCATGACTAATCCCTCTGGATTACCATGATGAAATTTATTAAAGTGCAATGCTATGGGGCTAGTTTGTTTGAAATTTTTTATGTCTCTAACATGCTCTTTTATTCTACATGCAAGAGACCTCTTAGTTTCTCCCACATAAAATTTATTGATCTCATACCATATACAACTTTCTCACAATTAAAGATACCATTAGTAACAAAAGAAACCCCATTAATAATATTAAATTCCCTAACTACAAACTTGCAAATACTGCATTTGCCACAAGCTGTTGTGCCTAACTGTTCAACTTGCTTTCCCATTTTAATATTAGGCATACTAAACCGACTATGAACAATAAAAGCTTTAATACTTCTACCCTTTCTGTATGAAAAACCCATTCTTTTATTACTCAAAAAATCTACCTCACTTTTGACCAAATTCCAACTACGTTTAACTTGTTCCATAATCTGATCAGACAGTACAGAAAAAGTAGAAACAAAATAAATACAGTCACTAATGTTCCTATTTGTCCTAATATTTTTAGTAATACCTTGTTTCTCATTTTTCCTTACCTTTTTCAAACTTTCATTTACATGAATTTCATTATACCCTCTTGATATAAATTTATTAAAACTTTGAATAAATTCATTCTCCATAATTACGGGATCACTACATAGTCTCTTAATCCTATTAAATTCTGTATATGGTATAGCTTTTATTGTATGTAATGGATGGAAGCTTTTTCCATGTAAAGTAGATTCAGCACCTTTAAATTTCCTATATATACTATAATTTATATTTTTACCCACACTTTCAATAAAACGTCTAAATACTTCACTTCATTACCTATTTGTAAACCATCAAATTTGATACCCATATTATTCTCTTGTATTTGATCTAGAAACAAGGAAACTTGTTCCTGCCCTCCCTTACAAATAAATATAAGATCATCAATAAAGCGAAAGTATTTACACACATACTTCTGAAAAAATTGATTAACATATATGCACTTATTTTCAAAGTATCCCATAAAAACATTAGCATAACTAGGGGCAAAAGCTGCCCCCATTGCTGTACCCTGTTTTTGTCTATATACAGTACCATTAAATTCAAACATATTATTCTTTAAACACATATTAATCAATTCCACTATAAATTCCACAACCGGGCTTTGTCCCATATAATACTTAATAGCACATACACATCTACATGTTTAATATTGGTGTATAAACTACCTACATCAGTAACAAAAAAATACATATTATTCTCCCATTTAATGTCTTTTATTTTAGCCAAAAAATCAAAAACATCAATAATGGAATAAGGTAATTTGTATACTATTGGTAACAAATATTCATGCAAAAAACAAGAAATATTTTCCAAAAAACTACTACTTGCTGACACTATGGGTCGTCCCGGAGGGTCATCAACACTTTTATGTATCTTAGGTATTATTATTATTGCAAAATCATTTTAGTAATTATAGTAAGCTTCAAGAGAAATACTATTTTGAGTGTTATAGAAGAAAACTTAATGAATCAATGGCTGACTACATAGCTGAAGTAAAGGGGAAAAAGTAATTCAAGATTGATTGTGGAACATCACTACAGTAAAGGGTGAGAGTCAAGACTGCATGAGTAACTGAAAATAACCACACTTCTGAAAATTATTTAATTATTGCTTCAGCCGTGGAAGCAGCAGAAACGAATAGTTAAAAGGTAGACATCTGACAATAGCATTGAATAAAATTGTGCAGTGCCTACACATACCTCCAAACCGCTTAATGCAAAAAAATCTGGACAAAGTCTGACAGAATGGGGGGACAACGTCCCAAAAATAAAGACAGATTTTAAATATTGCTCTTATAATCTTAGAAAATTGCTAGAATAACAGGATTTGTCTTAGCATGCATTTTTCTGAAGCATATGAAGTCTGAAACACAAACATATATATCATTATTTAGTGACTTCAGTCCTCAGATCATCCCAGTCATTTGCCAGAAAAACACACATTTTATGAAGAACAGATCAAAAATATGATGCAAAAATCTGGACATCCTGCAAGAATCTGTACAGTTGAGAGGTATGTACAGTACGAAATGTAACCAAGTTGAAAACTTTTAGACATACCTGACAGTTGTCACAGAGGTTAATATTGTGAGCTGCTGTTCTAGTGGAGCAGTGTTTGATACCCTCAGCCCTCATTTTCCTACTGAGAGACCTTGAGTAAGTTAATTAACCAGACATTATTCCTGGGTCACCCCTGAAAAGGGACTGTGTATGGATATATTGTGAGCTGTAAGACAGCCTGACCTAAACTGAAGTACTAAAGCTATAGACGGTCAGAAACTAATGCATCTCATTGAAAGGCTTTATGTTGAACTGCAAGTAAGCAGCAATTACACTAAGTAAATAATATTGATCTTAAGTGAGAACTTAAAAAAATGTAATTTCCTCGCAGTAAATAAGTTGCATTTCAACCAAAATATAACTGTCTCCAGTGTATGGTTTTGGCAGGTATACTTTTTTTATTCCTACCTCATTGCCTTCAAGTGCAAACATTTTTGAGTTAGTTACCACCACTGCCGAGAGAGAGAGAGAACTGACTTTTTCTTTTGCTCTTTGACTGAACTGTGTCACTTAGCAAAATGCAGAAATAATTTAAGTCATTTTGAACAACCAGAAATTCCTGGTCATAAGCAAAATAGTTTTGTAACCAAATGATCCTGAACTGAAAGCCGTAAATAGAGAAGCATGTAAAATTCTCAGAGCTACTGCTATGAAAGTTGTTTATAGAGAAGTACAATAAAACATTACTTTTGAAATAGTTAAAATACTGTCTCAAACTTGTTGGTGCAAAGTTGGATGAAAACAATTATTTAAACTGAGAAAAAATAAAGTACATATATTCTGAAGGTAGAGCTCTAGAAAATGTACTAATTAAAAAAAAGAAAATGATATATTAAATGAAATAACCATCTGTCTAATTGTACTGTCAATAAATATATAACTAGATAGGTAGATAGATAATTTAACCACACAGTTAATTCCATTTTTTGCACTCACATGAAAGCACTTGATATAGGCTCTACCAATGTCATTTATGGCAAATTTTGTCACTCTGTTGCATGGAATGATGGTGACCCTACAATCACTAATATATATATGTAAAGTTGCAAAGAAAGTTCTCAGAAAATTGGAAGTTCCAAACTCAGCATTCTGACTTGTAACTCACTGCAAGGAGCCTTGGTGACAAATCAAAAGGGATCCAGTGTACCTTGTGTATTGATATCACAGTCATTAAAGGAAATAATGTGCCGTGTTTCTTGATATCATAGATAAGGAAGCTATTAAGGTATTTTGAACATTTTGTTTTACAACAGGATACAAAAAGACAAACTTGCAATATTACAAAGTAAATTTTAGGCAAACTGCAAATCAATAGACTTTTACTTATGTTTGTCTTTTATTTTTCACAATAAATCAATAGATTTAAAAAAAAACTGCTGATGCTTATATTTAATTACTGGGCTTGCAGTCCTGGGGACCACAGCCCAAATTCCCAGTTATCCTAGAGAACTGTCTGGTTGGGGGCCTTACTCAAGGTCACACAATGGGCAAATAAGGGCTGAGAGAATCACACCCTGTACCATGAGAGCTACAGAACACAGCCTTAACCCACTGCATTAATTGCTAGACAAATTATGCCACCCCAATGGGACTTTAACCCACAATACGAGGCACAGGAGTGTGACATCTCCATACTGGGCCAGTAATGGAAAAGCCTGAATCCTCACCACTGACACTGTAGAGGGACTTGCACTTGGAACACAAATGGATGTACTCAGTATTTCCAGATGCAGACATCTCTGCATCAAGCACAATTTCCCTTAAGAGCACACAGGGCACACACTCAGCCCAGGGTCTGGGTGTCTCTATCTGCCTCTCTCCAGGTCCTCTATAATGCTCCCCACTGGCACTTTTAAACCAGTTCTTCTTGTCCCTGCCCCAAGTAGCTGACCCACACACTCTTTGAGAGTCAATTTTCACACACACACACACACACACACACACACACACACACACACACACACACACACACACACACACACACACACCTGGGAATGGCTGACATAGATTACCCGCTCTACCAACTTTGCCCAGACTATAAGGCAGATTCACTGCCACCAATCAGTTACTATAAGGCTCTTAAAAGGGTATCCAGTTATGCGGAGTGAAGTTAATATTAATATAAATGGTAATGTTGACCAAACAGCAAGGCTTTCAGGAGTGGCCAGAGTTATCACCAAATAAATATGTGCAAATACTCTCAAAGCTTAAATATTTTGTAAAAGGGACCAGCCACAATGAAGAGTTTAAATATATTTAATAATAAATAATAAAAAAACAAGAACATCATCATCTTCTTTTGGCTGTTCCCGTTAGGGGTCGCCACAGCGGATCACCTGTTTCCATTTCTTCCTGCCCTCAGCATCGTGCTCTGTCACACCAACCACCTGCATGTCCTCTCTCACCGCATGTCCTCTCTCACCACATCCATAAACCTTATCTTAGGCCTTCCTCTTTTCCTGTTACCTGTTAGCTTCATCCTTAGCATCTTTTCCCCAATATACGCAGCATCCCTTCTCAGCACATGTCCAAACCAACGTAATCTTGCCTCCTGGCTTTGTCTCCAAACCTTCCAACCTGGGCTGACCCTCTAATATACTTATTCCTAATCCTGTCCAACCTCGTCGCACCCAGTGCAAATCTTAACATCTTTAACTCTGCCACATACAGCTCAAACTCCTGCCTTTTTGTCAATGCCACTGTCTCCAACCCATATAACATAGCTGGTCTCACTACCCTCTTGTAGACCTTCCCTTTCACTTTTACAGGTACTCGTCTGTCACAAATCACTCCTGACACACTTCTCCACCCACTCCATCCTGTCTGTACTCTCTTCTTCACCTCTCTTCCACACTCACTGTTACTCTGAACTATTGACCCCAAGTATTTAAACTCATCCACCTTCGCCACCTCTACTCCTTGCATCCTCACCATTCCTCTATCCGCCCTCTCATTCACACACATATATTCTGTCTTAGTCCTGCTGACCTTCATTCCTCTTCTCTCTAGAGCATATCTCCATCTCTCCAGAACATACTAAATATATATTTACAGTAAACTACGGAGTTCAAATCACAGTAAATATTGAAAATAACATTGATGGACAGACTGAGACAAATAAAGAAAAACAATCTCTAAACTAAGCTTCACCATATTCCTGACTGAATCTAGGAGAATTACTATTCCCTAATAATTTATTTGATAGAGCAAGGCACAATGAAATACATGAGCTCTCTTTTTAGTCAGATTCCCCAAAACAAGATACTCAATATTCAGAGATTCCTTCCTGTAAAATATAATATCCAAGATGGCTTGCAGAATGACCTCATCTGGTAACCTGACTCTAGGTTCTCACAGTATCCCCCTTTGAAACTGAGACAGGAATTTAGCATAGACAGCTACAATACACGTCTAAATGTTTATGACAGTGCCTGGGGCTTCCCCTCTTTTTACTGAGCTAATGAACAAAGACTTCTTCCAGACCCACTGTCTCCAGTCCTATTCAGCTTAATAGCTCATTTACATTTCCCTTATTTTTCTTAAAGTAAGCTAGCTGGCTAACCTCTGCTGTCCCGGTATCCTCTATTAAAACATATACATTTAATTCAGTTACAATCATACATGTACATATATTTTTATTCCAGCAGGGTGCACTGTTGATATATTTTAACATAAACCAACCTCACAAATACATTTTCAGCACAAGCATCTGTACAAATCAGTTTGATATACAAATGACATATACATATTTACAAATTTCCAGCTAGCTGAGCTGGCACAAGCCATACAACCTACTTCTCCTGGTATGGTTAGCAATACCTCCTATTGTCACAAGGAGTCCAATGCCTTATCCATTAGGCTACTAAGGTTTGAAAAAATATACCTCTCTACATGGGACTTGAAACCAGAATCCTTAGCTTAGGAGGCCACTGTCTTAGCCATTAGGCCACTAGTGCTGAATAAAAAGCAAATTGCTTTGGAGAGGCCAGGCTACTGAACCCAGGATGTCATACATGAAAAGCATGCATTCTACCACCGAGCTACATTTATTATATCACTGAACAAAAACATGGAGCATGTGATTGTGAATTTGGTTTTCTGTATGCCTCTCTAATAAGGAAAGAATAGTTTATGGCATTAGAAATGATCAGCTAAATGGCTAGAGCCATGAAATAGAAGGATCAATTCCTAACTATGACCCCAAGTGACCTGGATTCAATTAGCAGTGTGGGTGTCTGAAGCACTGGCAGAAAGGGATGGGAGTGCCCTTCCTAGGGTGAAGGGCATTAATCTAGGCATTCATTGCATGAGGCATTGCCCATAAAGGATGAATGGCCCTAGAATTTAAACAGGTGAACCCAGAGGAGAGGGAGAACCAAGGGTTAGGTCATAAATGAAAATATTACCCGGTGGAAGCAGACAATGGCACAACCTTCCCAGGGTGCTCTTAGGCTCTGCACCTGCCCCAGCCTTAGGTTCATATGCAGTTACTAGGCATTTAGTCTAGAAGAGTACTGGGAGCCCATCCCAATTACCCAACAGTATTGTCTGCTTAGTTGACTTGTTTAGAGTCAAATAGCAGGCAAACAGATGCATAGGAACTTATACCCTGGACTATAGGAAGCAGCTTGCTAACAACTCATAGCCTTAGATCTCTGAATTAAATGTCACACATACTTTCTAGCAAATGTTTAAAGCGTAAAAAGGAATTTAAGAACACTGATGTTGTACAAACAAGCAAGTGTGAATAAAAGCTCCAACTTAAAGGTAAAATTGCTGTTTGATCAGGAAAAAATATATACAGATTAATACCAAATCAGTTGCGCTTAGCCTAGAACCTGGAGCAGAATGCAATATAACTGCTTAATCTACATATAAAATGGTGTGATTTAAATGTAAACTGAGTAAATCTGCAAATATGCTACAGTCTTACTCTGGTCACAAATTGAAACCATTAGGATAAATTTGGTTAAGCTATATGTATATCAAATAATGTACATCAAATAATCCGCCACATAACACAAGCACTCAGGTCACTCCACAGCAAGTACAAGTATGACTCAGTCATTGTCCATGCCGGTGTGAACGACCTGAGACGTACCTCCCTGGACTACATGAAAAAAGACATAGAGGAGCTCTCAGATTATGTAGCCCAGGCCGGTATGACCCTGACCCTGAGCAGTATCCTACCCTCACCAAGAATGATGCCACAATACAGAGACAAAATGATCAGCTTTAATAATTGGCTTAATTACTGGTGTCATTTTAAGGGGATCCAATGTCTGTCTGCCTGGGATGACATGCTTGACAAGCCACGCTGCTTCGCAAGGGACGGCTTGCACCTGTCACCCCTGGGCTTCCGGATATTGGCAAAGGCTCTTGTCACCCCCATAGTGCCTTTTTTAGGCAAGGCTCAAATGATAAACCTACTGCCCTAGAAAACAAAAATTGAGAAAAACTAAGGGTAATACTGCTCAATGCCAGAAGTCTAAACCTCAAGATGCACGCCCTCGAAGCCCTCCTCAGTATGGAGAACATCGATGTCTGTGCTGTGACTGAAACCTGGTTCAAGGCTCCTGAGAGCACCCCAGCACTATCAGGTTATACCTCATATCATGCGTTCTGGCTCCAAAATCCGGACCAAACCACAAAAGGAGGGGGAGTATCCATATTCATAAAGGATACCCACACCTCCAGGTTAGTGGCAACGCACGAAGCATCGGAGACCATCCAGGTGCAATTAACCATAGGTAAAACTGCCCTACAGTTTGTAGCATGCTACAGACCACCTTCTCAAACTCAGGAAACCCACACAGCCTTCCTGAAGACACTGGAGAGTATGAATGTCTCTCCAAACACCATCATATTGGGTGACTTCAACTACCCAAACATAGACTGGGAACATTACTCAAGCCCCAACACCCTAGCCCAAAGGTTCCTGGAGTTCATAAACTCAAATGCTATGGAACAACTAGTCACCATTTCCACAAGAGGAGAAAATATACTAGACCTGATCATCACAAACATGGGGACAAAATGCTCCACACCGGAAGTATATCCCTCATTGGTGAGATCAGACCATAACTTAATCTCACTGGAGAGCCACATCCCACCCCCAACCCCAGCAAAAAAGACCACAGTGAAGAACTTCTCAAAAGCAAACTTCACACTTCTTAAGACTGGAGTGGTATCCTTCAAGGCCCCCGAGCCAGTGGAAACCACAACCCATGCTGCTGAAACCCTTACAAATGCCTTCTACGAGCACCTCCAGGAATGTATGGATCAAGCAATCCCTAATAAAATCAAGACCCTTTCCACCAAAGGCAGGCGCCCGGTCTGGTGGACCCCAGCCATAAACAAACTCTACAACAAGAGGAGAAAGCTACTACATGACAGAGCAAAATCCCTAAAAGGGAAGGCATCTCTGATCACTACTAGCAAAAAAACTACGATCACTCATAAAATCATCCAAGGCCAACTTTGAGAGAAAAATCGCTAATGACACAAAAGACAATCATAAGGCCTTCTTTAGCTATGTTAGAAACCTGGGTGGAAACTCCCAGATATGCTCAGAATTAGTCCAAAATGATACAAAAATCAATGAACCCACAGACATTGCCAACATACTGGCAGACAGGTTCAGTGCAAATTTCTCCCCTCCCTCCCCCCTCAAAAGGAGAAATATCTATCCCACCAGAGTCTAGCCTCCCAAACATCTCAGATGCCCAGGTGAGAGCTGCTCTCTCTAAAGCAAAAAACACAGCATCAATGGGACCGGACGGTGTCCCTGGCTGTGTACTACACGAAC
This sequence comes from Protopterus annectens, assembly GCF_019279795.1. Lineage (NCBI taxonomy): Eukaryota > Metazoa > Chordata > Ceratodontiformes > Protopteridae > Protopterus > Protopterus annectens. The sequence continues at coordinate 223,527,349 of NC_056727.1, forward strand.
TCAATGAGGAACTAAACCCACACATAAGGCTGCTGTTTAATCTTAGCCTTACTACAGGATACGTACCCAAAGAATGGCGTATGGCAACTGTGGTCCCACTCCACAAAGGCGGTGCTTCTACGGACCCTGGAAATTACCGCCCCATAAGCTTGATGAGCCTTGTCTGCAAAGCTATGGAGAGGATCATAATGGAACTCATAAATAAAGACATTGGGGACCTACAGACACTGGATCCTACCCAATTTGGCTTTGTCAAGGGCAGATCCTGCCTCTTGAACTTGGTCGACTTTCCGAAACAGTCACTAAGGCCATTGATGAGGGTAAGGCAGTTCACACAGCCTACCTTGACCTAGCAAAAGCGTTCAACACAATACCCCACTCGGGCATCATAGAAAAGCTCACCAGCTTAGATGTAAACCCATATGTCACAAGATGGGTTGCAAACTGGCTCAAGGACAGAACCCACAGGGTTAGAGTTGCTGGTGCCATGTCAGACTCTAAGCCGGTCACGAGCGGTGTCCCACAGGGCTCAGTCCTGGGCCCCCTCTTGTTCAGCATTTATTTTTCTGAAGTGCAGGTAAACATAGGGGGATTGTGGCTGACAAAATTTGCAGATGACTGCAAACTGGGCACCATAATTGACACTCCATCAGACACAGACATCCTCCAGAGAGGTCTCATAGAAATGGATAACTGGTGCCAGAGCCATGGCCTTAAGCTAAATGCCAAAAAATGTATAGTCATACCCTTTGGGAAAAACAAGGTAACCCCTAATTACCACATAGGTGGCAATCCATTAAACACGGAAAAAGTTATCAGGGACCTGGGGACCCAAGTTGACAGTAACCTCTCTTTTGACACTCACATTGCCAAAGTGGTTAGGAAGACCTTCTACATTGCCCACCTGATCATGAAGGGATTCACATCCAGATCAGGAGAGGTCATTGTACCCTGTACTCTTCACTTATCAGACCAATGATTGAGTACAACGCCCCATTCGGAATGTACCTTACCCGACACCTGCAGCAGTTGGAAAGACCCCAAAAGTTCCTCACCAAAAGGATAAAGGGGCTCAAACATATGTCATATGCTGCCCGACTGAAGAAACTCCAGCTCTATTCAGTCGCATATCGTCTGCTCAGAGGTGATCTGTGCCTGACATACAAGGCCATGTCCAACCCGGAATTAATGGACATGCTCCACCTCAAAAAATCCAAATCCACCAGAGCCACGAGAGCAAGAGGCTTAAACCTCAACACGGATATAAATAGGACGTGCTGGAGGGACAGATTCATCACCCAGAGGCTCCCTACACTATGGAACAGAATCCCAGTCCATGTGAGGCAGAGCCCCTCACTGACTCTGTTCAAGAGAAATCTTGACGAGTGGATGGGAGATTGTAGGTTTACCCCGGGAATCATCTCTGTGTCACTGCTGGACAGAGGCACAGCAAACTAATGGGTATAGTATTCTCATCCTAAGGGGTGGTGAAAGCCACACACACTCTGGCTAGGCTTATAAATGCCCTAGGGCAGATAGCCTAGTATGAACCTATGAACCTATGAACCTATGTATAACAGGACATTGTTTCAGTTATCACTTTACAAACAAACCTTAAGTAACAAAATATATTAGGCATAGATGCTTATTTGACTTTTGGCATGATAAAGAGAAAAAGTTATCTAAATGAATATGAAATTACTTTTTTTTTTAAGTCTGAATGACACCGCTGAGATGAAAACTCAACATCTACAGCGGGTCAATTCTGTACATATGCAGAAGCTGTATGTGATGCTGTGCTGTGACAACATGCAAGAAGGCAAATGGAACATCTAAGATGGCATATTAAATGATATTTAAACACTGTATAAGAATCAAAATTCAAACAGAATGCCATGCATTCATATATTTAGAGCTAATGAACCCAACATAGGTAAAGAATTCAGGAAATATGTGTCTGTAATCAATACTTTGTTACATGTACAAAGACATAAATTGCAGAACGCTGAGTCAAAGGCAGAGTATGGAAATCTTATTCTGGAAAGATACTCTTGAGTTGTTTGAAGGCTTAGGATACTTAAAGGCAGAACATGATATAAAGGTGCCACCAGAAGTTAAAAAAAAACTTTGCTAGAATCTCCCTGTGTTCTGCTTAACTAACAAAAATATTTATGCTTGTTTCCTCCCTTTCCTGTAACTAGTCTAGTCAATATACAGATTTGCTATATCCAGGACTGTTTGTAAGCTTCTGAGCCTGCCCAAGCCTGTCTGTGTTGGAGGGAACGACAATGTAAAATAAACCCAGATGATGAGATCAGTCAAATGAATCCACCAAGGCACGGACACCAGGAAAATCTTTCTTTCGTTTTATTTAAACACTGAATAAATACACCAACAGTGAAACGGACTCCACAAAGTAACTATAGTACAACAAACTGTAAATCTGGTTAAGCGCTTTCATCTGCAACATAGCAGACTTCCTCAGAACCAGGTTTTCACATAAAATAAGCCTATTTAAAGGCATTTTGGCGCCAGATTTGGCTGATTGATTTAAAGGGCTATGCACTTACCCTGATCAGAATGATAACACAGGGCAAGTGTTCTGTTATAGTGTTATGGTATTATAGTATATAACCTGTACATCTGGTGATTACTAAAAACACATATTAATACAATATGTTAATGCAATATGTTAATACAATATGTTAAAAATATGTTAAAAATGTGTTGTGAAGGTGTTACAAAAATAAACTATATCTTAAATTATGAATTTAAACAATGCATATATAGTATAACTGTACTTAACTAAATAATTTAAGAAAAAATGATTTAAGAAAAAATGTATCAAAAGTGTATAATAAATATATATACAATATATAGTGCAATATATAATGCAATATTGATATAATAATAAATATGAAAATAAAAACTAAAAACTTTTATAACCAATAATAACTATTGACCTATCAGACACAATTCATAATCTAATTCATATGTGAGTTGTTGAAAAAACGTACAGATATAGAGATTACCATAATAATAAAATGAAATGAATAGGTCACAAGAAGGTAATAAGTATAAACTAATAAAAGATGATAATGATGTGCAATACATAATAATAATATACGATAATATATGATATGCAAAATGTTTAATGAATAAATATTTAAATATTTGTAAAAAAGTATTTGTTAAAAAATAGATGTTAAAAATGGAATTAAAAATGTATGTTAAAAAATGTATGCATTAAAAAATATATGCAGAATAAATGTTTAGATTTTTGTGCTGATGAAATTATTGAAATTATTAAGTGCTAAAAAAGATGAGTTTGTACTAAAAACATCAAATGTATAAAAAGTAGTAGAAAAAACACACAATTAACACAATTAATAATGTACATTATACTATTAAACTGTACAAAAACTCTATTCACTCTACTAAAGAAATTTAATATTTGTGACTCATTAGTAAATGTTTCATGAATCCAACTGCAAAAAGGGTTTAATACTTATAAAATCATTTAACCCAGGACTTGTTGTGGCATCACATAAAATCTGCCATCTACTTTCTAATGCTGACAAACATGCTTTCCAATTCCCTCCACTAAAGCCTACTTCTACTTGATCTATAATTGCAAAAAGAAAACTGTGAGTGGAACCTTTATCAGAGATATGTTTACTCAATACATTGTTGTTATCTTGCCTTTTTATTTTGTATAAATGTTCATATATCCTGGTTTTGAGCTTTCTTTCGGTCTTACCAACATAGTAAGCCGAACAGGATATACATGTTGCAAGGTAAACTACCCTCTGTGTGTTACAATTACCAGTTAAACTCTTTATACATGTCTGAGTAACATTATTTAATCTAATAGTCCTGTTAGTATTAATGTTCTTACATTGAATACACGAGCCACATTTAGTGGTTCCTTTGGTAGGTCTTTTGTGTTCACTATGCTGTTCCAATAGGTGCTTCAAGTTGTGAGATGTCTTATACACAATTTGAGGATTGTTACCTACACAACTACCCACATTATCTGATAAAGTAAGAATGTCCCAATATCTATTTAGAACTTCCTTGACTATGTTAGAATAAGGATTAAATCTAATCACACACACGTGTTTGTCACAATGTCCTTCCGACCTATTTGTTTTTTTAAAGGGAATACCTAGTAAGGGTTGGAATTTTTTACCCCACTCTTTTTTAACATAATCACTAATGTTGTCCAACATGAATTTCGGGTAACCTCGATTTGCAAACATCTCGTAAATTACTGCCAATTCCATTTCCATAACAGTCTTACTAGAAGACATGCGGGCAGCCCGAATGCACTGCCCTTTGAACACATTACTAAAAATGTGTGGGGGATGGTTGCTTTCAAAATTCAAATAGTCATTAGAGAAGGTCTTTTTTCTATAGATTTTAGACTCAAAGTTTGTACCATTGTTATTAATATATGTGTCTAAGTATGAAATCCCCTCTTGATCAACATAGTATGTGAATTTTAAAAATTCAGTTGTGTTGTTTATGTAGTCCATGAATTTGTGAATCTCATCTATTGTTCCATTCCACAGTATAAATAAGTCATCTAAAAATCTAGTGCATAGCACAATCTTATTAAAAAATTCACTGTTAAATATATACTCGGTTTCCTACTCTAACATGACCAAGTTGGCATAAATCGGGGCAGAAGAAGCGCCCATGGCGACACCCCTGGTCTGCCTAAAGAGTTCGCCTTGAAATTGGAGGTAATTGTGATCAAGAATCAGCCCCATCATATCAACAGTTAAGTTTATCCTATCCCAACTTAATGTGGAAAATTTACACAAACTATTGTGAAAGTATTCAAGACCTACATCTTTAGGTATACATGAAAAAAGGTCGATTACGTCCACAGTAAGAAAAATTAAATCCTTCCTCCATAAGTCTGGTGTGAGTTTCCCCAAAAAAATCCCAAGAATCTTTTGTTAAATGTGTGACCTTCTGGTATACATGTTTTGTCCACTGATCTATAGTGGCACCTATGTTAAAGGTCTTAGATTTAGAACCAGAAATAATAGGTCTAAAGGGTGTTTTTTCTAAGCATTTGTGGATTTTTGGTATACCTATAATGTTTGCCATTTTGGGAAATTCAACTCTAATGAATTGATAGACATCATTAGAAATGCGATTGTCCAAAAGGTATTCCTCAATGGCCAGGTCAATCCTTTTGTAACCTATATTGACTTGGTTAACAGAAATTTCTTCGTAATTCCCAGAAGAATGTAAAATTTTAAAGATTTCACTGTTATAGTCTAAGGTGTTGTAAAGTACAATGCCTCCACCCTTGTCCGGTTTCATAATTCTAATATTTTGGCTGGCCATCAAATGGTTGAGGCATTCCCTCTCTTCAACATTCAAATTATCCTTGTATGTGTTTACATATTCTCTATTTATTCTAATATCTTTGTATAGTTTGTATAAGTCTTTGCAGACTAATTTTTCATAATGCGCTACTTGGGGATGGTAGGCAGGTACAAACATACTTTTCCTAAATAGTTTCTTATTAGTTCCAGTCACACCCTTGATATTCTCATTATCATTAAATAATAAACTAAGTTGAGTCTACGACTGAATAGTTTTATTTCTTTAACCGTGTCCACTATATCAAAACGGCTAGTTGGTATAAATTTCATGCCCTTGCTGAACAGAACATATCCGTATAATTAAACACATTGAATCCTTTGTAAGTATGAATAATGTGTCTAATGGTGTGCAACTCCGTAGGTTCTGAAATGTCATCTGTAACCATGAGTAAGGTACTGTCGTTGTACGTTGATTTAGAAGACTCTGTACCCTTTGAGTCAATTAACCTAATATCTATAGGTACCTCCACTAGTGGTACTGTCTTCTGTATAGTTTGGGTGCTGGGAAAAATCTTCCCCCCTGAAAATTTGTATCATTGCTATTTCTATCCGACCGGTCATTGTACTCGTGGTTTCTCTCATGGTTGTGGGTGTCCTTCCTCTTGTCGTTAGGCCATATATATGCCCTATTATTTTTATATAATTCCACATCTCTATCAATCTTTCTAAGTTTCCTATTATATATCAACGTAACCTTGTTCTCCGCTGTGGAGAACTGCTTGTGATACAAATCAACCCATTGTTCAAAACTCACATCTTGTATTATATCTTCATTTAAATTCTCAATTTCCTTAATTAACACCGTTGCTTTTTTCATCATTGTAATTAATCAATTTCCTCATGTAATTAAAACCAAAATCATCAAACATATTGTTAAAGTCAGTCATGTTAGCATTGTTGTATTCTACGCCCAAAGGAAGTTTGAAGAATCTCAAACCCTTGGGCACAATTTTTAAAGTCAAGCATTGTTTTAAATAGGCACTATCAGTCCTAATGCTCTTTACATGAACCAACTTTTTACCTAGCAAAAGTATTTTCATTTTTAAATTATCACCAGATGTACTAAAATTTCTCCCCTTATTATTGTAATTAAAACAATCACTTCTAAAATTATCATTTTTAAAAATAACTTCATCATTCAAAAACATATCAATGGTATTCATTCTGTTGCTCTTCTTGGAACCATTTGTTGTTAAACGCAGGGGCGGCTCGTGGCATCGGGCTGCCGGACTGCAGCCCCCTCAAATAGAAAGAAAAATAAAAAAAAATCATTTTTTGAAATTTCGCAGACTTCACGCATGCGCAGTAGTCCCGACTACTGTCGGTCTATGCGCATGCTCAAGGCAGTCCAGCAGTCCCCATAGGGGGACACAAGGAGACGTCTGTGCACTTTTAAAATGCACAGACTCGCTAGGAGTATGGGTCGCATCCGGACTGCAAGGGCAGCAGTCAGGACTCGGGAAGGAGCATTGGGATCTCGTCAGGCTTTCCTTGGATCTCGCGGGTCTTTGGAGTATTGCACGGGAAGGATGTACGTTAGCTGGATATATTCAGGTAAGTGTATGGTGCTTTTTACAATGTTTATACTGGATTGTGTGTGTATGGTGCTTGTGCTTTACTGGAGTGAGTTTGTGTATGGTGCTTATGCTTTACTGGAGTTTGTGTATGGTGCTTATGCTTTACTGGAGTTTGTGTATGGTGCTTATGCTTTACTGGAGTGTGTGTGTGTGTGTGTAAATGCCCCAGGTGCTTATGGTAGGGAATACCTCAGGCTTGAACCCTGTACCCTGTATGCAGGTGTTAAAGACTTGAGTTCCCTACCCACCACCATTTGTAAAAAAATTGCAGATTTTTGCCTCATATTCGATCTGATCTGTTCCTCATAATATCTGTGGTTTGTAAATGTTGCAATGCTTGCTATTTGATGGTGTAGTAGTAGCATTGTTGCCTCACAGCTCCAGGTTCTTGGGTTTGATTCTTGGCTGGGGTTCCTTCTTTGTGGGGTCTGTATCTTCTCCCTGTGTTTGTGTGGGTTTGCTTTTGTGTCCTCCCATGTTACAAAGACATGTCTGCATTATTTCTTCCTGGGCCTCTGCTGAAAATTGCTTATTTGTTCCAAGTCAGACTGTCCTGATTAAAAAATGTTAAATAAAATTGACAGGCATTTGAATTTCAGACTTAAGGGTTTCTGAATGTTTAATTCCTTGCATATTTGATGGTGCAGTGGTAGTATTGTTGTCTCACAGCTATAGGTTTTCTGGTTTGATTCTTGGTTGGGGTGGCTTCTGTGTGGAGTCTGCATCTCCTCCATGTGTTTGTGTGGATTTGCTCTGGTGCCCTGCCATTTTACAAAGACGTGTCTGCAGTTTTAATCCCTGCTGAAAATTGGTTTTGTTCTGTCCGCAGTAAAATTGACAGGCATTTGAATTTCAGACTTCAGGTTTCTGAATGTTTAATTCCTTGCATAATTGATGGTGCAGTGGTAATATTGTTGCCTCACAGCTATAGGTTTTCTGGTTTGATTCTTGGTTGGGGTGACTTCTGTGTGGAGTCTGCATCTCCTCCCTGTGTTTGTGTGGATTTGCTCTGGTGCCCTGCCATTTTACAAAGACGTGTCTGCAGTTTTAATCCCTGCGTCTCTGCTGAAAATTGTTTTTGTTCTGTCCGCAGTAAAATTGACAGGCATTTGAATTTCAGACTTCAGGTTTCTGAATGTTTAATTCCTTGCATAATTGACGGTGCAGTGGTAGTATTGTTGCCTCACAGCTATAGGTTTTCTGGTTTGATTCTTGGTTGGGGTGGCTTCTGTGTGGCTGTGTGGAGTCTGCATCTCCTCCCTGTGTTTGTGTGGATTTGCTCTGGTGCCCTGCCATTTTACAAAGACGTGTCTGCAGTATTAATCCCTGCGTCTCTGCTGAAAATTGTTTTTGTTCTGTCCGCAGTAAAATTGACCGGCATTTGAATTTCCAACTTCATGTTCTTCAGAATACATAGTAGCACAACCTTTTTTTTTAGCAATTTTCTAAGTTTATAAAATGAATATTTTAAATTTGTCCCTATTTTTGGGACTGTATTCCCCCATTATTGGCTTCGTCCAGGTTTTTGTGCTAAGGTTGACAGCTATGGCAAGACCTGAATTCACTGAATATGTTTGAGGGCTGTATTCCCTCATTACTGGGTTTGTCCAGGTGTTTTGTACTAAGAGGTTGACAGCTATGGTGAGAACTGAATTCACTAAATGATAGCCATTTAAGTTTCAGTCTTCCTCTCTTTTACAAAGCAGCTGATGTGGTAGTGGTATGTTACTCTGACTGTTTTTGCTCAGGGACCTTGGCAGTAAAATATATGGTGGCAACACAACATTTTATTCTAGCAACTTTCCAAGATTATACAAGCAATGTTTAATGTGTCCCTGTTTTTGGGCTTTTGACCCCCCCCCCCAACACCTTTTGGCTTTTTCCAGTTTTCTTGAGCTGCGAAGTTGAGATGCAGTTGAGTATTGAGTAGATTTTACAAGGAACTGTGAGCTGCAGGGGAATAGAAGTTTAGTGCTTTGCCAAGTTAATACTATAGCACAACAGGTTGTGTACTTGCTTTTGATGCAGAAGGTTGTGGGTTCTACTTCCACAAGGGGTGGATGCTGCCGTACTGAGAATGTTCTCCTTGGTGAAGATACTAACTATGAGTTCGTTATCAGTTTACCATCCATTTCCTCTTGCAGTATTATTATTAGCTTATCATTTTTTTAATGTAATATAGGCAATTTATTCCTGAGCGGCAACAGACACTTTATTTTTCGATGAAACCATGAAATATAAAGGTGATTGCTAGCAGCAACCGCTTCATTAGTTACAGATTTCTTTAATGTGGAATTATTTAGATGACTGACTTCAGAGATTGTGCATATTTACTGATAATGGACTGTAGAATTGTGCATATTTACTGATAAAGGTGGACTGTAGAATTGTGCATATTTACTGATAAAGGTGGACTGTAGAATTGTGCATATTTACTGATAATGGTGGACTGTGGAATTGTGCATATTTACTAATAATGGTGGACTGTAGAATTGTGTATATTTACTAATAATGGTGGACTGTGGAAGTCTGAGTAGAGTTTTTTATGATAAATGTTCTCAACTGGGCAGTTTTGCCATTATGGGTGCATATGGTTTGTTTCATTGCTTACTGGAAAAAATGTTCAAAACAAATTTAAAACACCCTCTAACAAGTGTACTGTATTGTACAAGGAATATAATTTTAGTACAATGAGGAAGGTGTATCAAAGAGCACATGTATGTTTCATATACAAGGAGCCTATGATTCGAAAACAGCCCAAAATTAATCTTTATCTGCCACTGGCAAAATGTATTTTCTTTGAATGTGGGTTTCAATGCTGTTTCAATGAATGTGAGTTTCAAGGGCAGAGAAGTTTTAATGCTAAGCTTTCATTGTGAGACTGCATTGCTTTGTTTAACAGATGACTTAGTGTTTGTGCTGTAAAATACAAAATAAAACTTTCAAATGAAGTCCAACTCATCATAGAAGTAAAGCAGTATGCACATTAGTGTTTATGGTAAATGGAGTGAAATAGCCAAGTATAATGGTTCATTGGAATGGCTGCAGAGGCTCCATTCAACCATTGTTTTGTCAGGGGGGGAAGGGCAGCAAACTCAGACAGGCCCAGCTGAACTATACCTCCCAACTGTCCAGATTTTCAAAGAATGAATAGATTTTTGCTTCTTATTTTTGGTTTGTTGTTCATAAAATTTGTAGTTTTAATTCCTAAATGATTTGCCAGAAGTCACTCAATAATAAATTTCAGACTTCATAACCTTCAGGAAAATGCATGTTAAAGTAAGAGCTGTTCTATCAACTGTCTCAATTTATACAAGAGCAATTTTTAGTACTGTTTATATGTGCCCCCAATATATTTGGCCTTGTTCAGATTTACTGCATTAACAGGTTGAGAGGTACATGCAAATAAATTGCTTTATAGAATTAGGCATAGCCAACCTCTCAACTGTCCCCAATTTTTGGCTCAAAATGTTGCTCTTCCCCCTTATAATCCCTCCGCAAAATAGCAATTTTGGAAGAAAACATGGAGGGTTTACAATCAAGAAATAACTGTAATAATCAAAGTTATAGATTACTTGAAATGCATGTAGATTCTTTTATATTTTGTCAGCTGCTCAAGGTAGCAGTACTAATATTAAAGTATCCCTTCTTTGACAGGTAGCAGCTGTATTGTGTGCCTATTTTATATTTTTGCATCACATTTTTGGTCCATTTTTCATAAAATTGTGTTTTTTGGCAAATTAGTGACAAATCACTAAAGACTGAAGTTAGAAAATGACAGACATTTGAGTTTCAGATTTTATACCCTTCAGAAAATTCATACTAATGCAAGACCTATTCTATTATCTTTCTAAGTTTATTAGAGCAATATTTAAAAATTGTCCTTATTGTTGGGCCTTTGTCCCACTTCTGTGTATGGCTTTGTCCAGACTTCTTGCTCTTGAGGTTGAGAGGTATGACAAATGTGTCAGGGCCATCACAGTCAGCCAGAGAGATTTCAAATTGTGACATGCTTGTTGCACCCCACTCCCCCATGTAGTGACTCTGGATGTGTCCAAGCAAGGCAAGGAGTAGTTGTATCTACCTTGGATGGGGAGGACACACTGCATAAGTACTACAGTGGCTTTTCATCTGTCCTTGATTTTGCAAAATGGTCTGGTTTCTGTCATATTTTTGTACTGTTGATTTATGCTCATTACTCAGATTTATGCTTATTACTCAAAGTGCCTGTTGCTCTGTGTTTTTAAGTAGCAATGCTTTAATGACCATAAGGTAAGCTTGTCTGAGATTGTAAGATGCAAGTAAGCTTTAATAAGCATACTGTTAAAGAATTGCCAACATTGAAAGCCTTTCTGTTGTTGCCATGCAGAGAATACTTGACTAGATAATGTATAAGCCTTGGGTATTAAAGGACAGGATTCCATTATTTTAAAAAGCTCATTACACTTGTTGGAGACTTCCAGTCATCTCTACAGAATTTACCCATAAACTAAACAGAATGCCAATCATGTGTGGTCCGTAACCTGTACAGTAATCCTTTAAGCAATGTATCTTGAGCTTGTTTCTTGTTTGCTTTTCATTTTTTACTTTTATCATGTTTTCTCCATGAAACAAGTTGTCAGGCAGCAGGTCTTTTTTGGATAAGAAACATTTTTACAAGTGGGGGCATCACATAGATTTCTACTTTCAGCATGTTACTTGGTACTTTAATAAAGCTGAATATATTATAATTAGGACTGCAGTGCAAGGAGAAGTGGTTTGAGTTGAGTGCTTCTGGTTTTTCTTATACTTGATTTTGACTGGCATTCCAGTAATGTATTTAAAAAGTAATTTATTTTTTCATGCCTCACAACCTTTTGTTTCCATCTAGATATTAAGTAAGCTGTCATGCAGCCAATGCATTGAAATATTTTTATTCTTCTACACTTATTTTTGTCTTGATTGGACTTTCATAATGATGGTTTGCCACCCAGGGCAGCGTATTTAATTAAAGTTAGTTTTTTGTGGTTTTGTGCATAGCTTCTCCCCTTTCTGGTTGACCACACCCCCCTTGACCCCACCCATTCAGCTGTCTCCTGCAGCCCCCCTGTGATTTGAAGTCACCAGCCGCCACTGGTTAAACGTCCCTTAACACCAGGACCATTAGTGTTATCATTGGCAACAGAAGTATTATCAAAACACACAGCGAGTTTCCCTGTTGCCGTAAACATATTACAAGAACAAGGGAACGGTAACGATACTAATTTTGCCAGTAATTCCGATGTTATACCAAATGGACAGTTGCAGGGCACACCGCCGTGCACGGATTGTTTGCCACATAAAGCGTCTGCTCTGAAAGAGATAAATCTTTCCCCTGGGGCAGAATTTACATTTGATTTTAGTTTATTTCATTCCGACAATGAAATAAACAGGATTGGCACTAAACTCAAGTCACGTGAAGATATAAGAACTTATTCTACAATTGCGAAGAAAGGTGACGGAACTAAAGGTACTGTGTGTTTTGATAATACTTCTGTTGCCAATGATAACATTAATGGTCCTGGTGTTAAGGGACGTTTAACAACAAATGGTTCCAAGAAGAGCAACAGAATGAATACCATTGATATGTTTTTGAATGATGAAGTTATTTTTAAAAATGATGATTTTAGAAGTGATTGTTTTAATTACAATAATAAGGGGAGAAATTTTAGTACATCTGGTGATAATTTAAAAATGAAAATACTTTTGCTAGGTAAAAAGTTGGTTCATGTAAAGAGCATTAGGACTGATAGTGCCTATTTAAAACAATGCTTGACTTTAAAAATTGTGCCCAAGGGTTTGAGATTCTTCAAACTTCCTTTGGGCGTAGAATACAACAATGCTAACATGACTGACTTTAACAATATGTTTGATGATTTTGGTTTTAATTACATGAGGAAATTGATTAATTACAATGATGAAAAAGTAACGGTGTTAATTAAGGAAACTGAGAATTTAAATGAAGATATAATACAAGATGTGAGTTTTGAACAATGGGTTGAATTGTATCACAAGCAGTTCTCCACAGCGGAGAACAAGGTTACATTGATATATAATAGGAAACTTAGAAAGATTGATAGAGATGTGGAATTATATAAAAATAATAGGGCATATATATAGCCTAATGACAAGAGGAAGGACACCCACAACCATGAGAGAAACCACGAGTACAATGACCGGTCGGATAGAAATAGCAATGATACAAATTTTCAGGGGGGAAGATTTTTCCCAGCACCCAAACTATACAGAAGACAGTACCACTAGTGGAGGTACCTATAGACATTAGGTTAATTGACTCAAAGGGTACAGAGTCTTCTAAATCAACGTACAACGACAGTACCTTACTCATGGTTACAGATGACATTTCAGAACCTACGGAGTTGCACACCATTAGACACATTATTCATACTTACAAAGGATTCAATGTGTTTAATTATACGGATATGGAAGTTAAGCCGGAATTCTTCACCCTGTTCAGCAAGGGCATGAAATTTATACCAACTAGCCGTTTTGATATAGTGGACACGGTTAAAGAAATAAAACTATTCAGTCATAGACTCAACTTAGCTTTATTATTTAATGATAATGAGAATATCAAGGGTGTGACTGGAACTAATAAGAAACTATTTAGGAAAAGTGTGTTTGTACCTGCCTACCATCCCCAAGTAGCGCATTATGAAAAATTAGTCTGCAAAGACTTATACAAACTATACAAAGATATTAGAATAAATAGAGAATATGTAAACACATACAAGGATAATTTGAATGTTGAAGAGAGGGAATGCCTCAACCATTTGATGGCCAGCCAAAATATTAGAATTATGAAACCGGACAAGGGTGGAGGCATTGTATGGAGGCATTGTACTTTACAACACCTTAGACTATAACAGTGAAATCTTTAATATTTTACATTCTTCTGGGAATTACGTAGAAATTTCTGTTAACCAAGTCAATATAGGTTACAAAAGGATTGACCTGGCCATTGAGGAATACCTTTTGGACAATCGCATTTCTAATGATGTCTATCAATTCATTAGAGTTGAATTTCCCAAAATGGCAAACATTATAGGTATACCAAAAATCCACAAATGCTTAGAAAAAACACCCTTTAGACCTATCATTTCTGGTTCTAAATCTAAGACCTTTAACATAGGTGCCACTATAGATCAGTGGACAAAACATGTATACCAGAAGGTCACACATTTAACAAAAGATTCTTGGGATTTTTTGGGGAAACTCACACCAGACTTATGGAGGAAGGATTTAATTTTTCTTACTGTGGATGTAATCGACCTTTTTTCATGTATACCTAAAGATGTAGGTCTTGAATACTTTCACAATAGTTTGTGTAAATTTTCCACATTAAGTTGGGATAGGATAAACTTAACTGTTGATATGATGGGGCTGATTCTTGATCACAATTACCTCCAATTTCAAGGCGAACTCTTTAGGCAGACCAGGGGTGTCGCCATGGGCGCTTCTTCTGCCCCGATTTATGCCAACTTGGTCATGTTAGAGTGGGAAACCGAGTATATATTTAACAGTGAATTTTTTAATAAGATTGTGCTATACACTAGATTTTTAGATGACTTATTTATACTGTGGAATGGAACAATAGATGAGATTCACAAATTCATGGACTACATAAACAACACAACTGAATTTTTAAAATTCACATACTGTGTTGATCAAGAGGGGATTTCATACTTAGACACATATATTAATAACAATGGTACAAACTTTGAGTCTAAAATCTATAGAAAAAAGACCTTCTCTAATGACTATTTGAATTTTGAAAGCAACTATCCCCCACACATTTTTAGTAATGTGTTCAAAGGGCAGTGCATTCAGGCTGCCTGCATGTCTTCTAGTAAGACTGTTATGGAAATGGAATTGGCAGTAATTTACGAGATGTTTGCAAATCGAGGTTACCCGAAATTCATGTTGGACAACATTAGTGATTATTTTAAAAAAGAGTGGGGTAAAAAATTCCAACCCTTACTAGGTGTTCCCTTTAAAAAAACAAATAGGTCGGAAGGACATTGTGACAAACAGGTGTGTGTGATTAGATTTAATCCTTATTCTAATATAGTCAAGGAAGTTCTAAATAGATATTGGGACATTCTTACTTTATCAGATAATGTGGGTAGTTGTGTAGGTAACAATCCTCAAATTGTGTATAAGACATCTCACAACTTGAAGCACCTATTGGAACAGCATAGTGAACACAAAAGACCCACCAAAGGAACCACTAAATGTGGCTCGTGTAATCAATGTAAGAACATTAATACTAACAGGACTATTAGATTAAATAATGTTACTCAGACATGTATAAAGAGTTTAACTGGTAATTGTAACACACAGAGGGTAGTTTACCTTGCAACATGTATATCCTGTTCGGCTTACTATGTTGGTAAGACCGAAAGAAAGCTCAAAACCAGGATATACGAACATTTATACAAAATAAAAAGGCAAGATAACAACAATGCATTGAGTAAACATATCTCTGATAAAGGTTCCACTCACAGTTTTCTTTTTGCAATTACAGATCAAGTAGAAGTATTTTTTTTTTATTTTATTTTATTTAACATTTGTTGACCGGGACCGGGAAAGTAGGCTTTAGTGGAGGGAATTGGAAAGCATGTTTGTCAGCATTAGAAAGTAGATGGCAGATTTTATGTGATGCCACAACAAGTCCTGGGTTAAATGATTTTATAAGTATTAAACCCTTTTTGCAGTTGGATTCATGAAACATTTACTAATGAGTCACAAATATTAAATTTCTTTAGTAGAGTGAATAGAGTTTTTGTACAGTTTAATAGTATAATGTACATTATTAATTGTGTTAATTGTGTGTTTTTTCTACTACTTTTTATACATTTGATGTTTTTAGTACAAACTCATCTTTTTTAGCACTTAATAATTTCAATAATTTCATCAGCACAAAAATCTAAACATTTATTCTGTATATATTTTTTAATGCATACATTTTTTAACATACATTTTTAATTCCATTTTTAACATCTACTTTTTAACAAATACTTTTTTACAAATATTTAAATATTTATTCATTAAACATTTTGCATATCATATATTATCGTATATTATTATTATGTATTGCACATCATTATCATCTTTTATTAGTTTATACTTATTACCTTCTTGTGACCTATTCATTTCATTTTATTATTATGGTAGTCTCTATATCTATACGTTTTTTCAACAACTCACATAGGAATTAGATTATGAATTGTGTCTGATAGGTCAATAGTTATTATTGGTTATAAAAGTTTTTAGTTTTTATTTTCATATTTATTATTATATCAGTATTGCATTATATATTGCACTATATATTGTATATATATTTATTATACACTTTTGATACATTTTTTCTTAAATCATTTTTTCTTAAATTATTTAGTTAAGTACAGTTATACTATATATGCATTGTTTAAATTCATAATTTAAGATATAGTTTATTTTTGTAACACCTTTACAACACATTTTTAACATATTTTTAACATATTGTATTAACATATTGCATTAACATATTGTATTAATATGTGTTTTTAGTAATCACCAGATGTACAGGTTATATACTATAATACCATAACACTATAACAGAACACTTGCCCTGTGTTATCATTCTGATCAGGGTAAGTGCATAGCCCTTTAAATCAATCAGCAAAATCTGGCGCCAAAATGCCTTTAAATAGGCTTATTTTATGTGAAAACCTGGTTCTGAGGAAGTCTGTTATGTTGCAGATGAAAGCGCTTAACCAGATTTACAGTTTGTTGTACTATAGTTACTTTGTGGAGTCCGTTTCACTGTTGGTATATTTATTCAGTGTTTAAATAAAATGAAAGAAAGATTTTCCTGGTGTCTGAGCCTTGGTGGATTAGTTTGACTGATCTCATCATCTGGGTTTATTTTACATTGTGTTGGCGGGAAGCCTGCTAGCTTATCAGTGGGAGTGGTAAGCACTAGGTTACCTATCTACCACATAAGGAGTGGTTTCTGGCCCAGAAACTGTAGTTATTGGCCATTTGGGCAGTTTTTCCATCTCTCTCAACTTTCTAATTTAAAAGCCTGCATTTGCACTTGTTTCTTTCCTGTAACTAGTCTAGTTCAGATACAGATTCTTAGTTTTAGCACTTGAATTTGCTTATTCGTGCTCAGCACTTGTTCAGAACTTGCAAGCACTAAATAACTACAAATTACTACAGCACTCAACCTTCCTCATTACCTAGAGGAAAACAGGTTTTTGTACTTACTTTCCTCACTTGCTTAGAGAAAAACAGCTCTTGTACTCACTTTCCTCACTTGTCTAGAGGAAAATATTTTTTTTTATTTATGCATGTCCAAGGCTCAGCTCCTACTGTTCTCTCCTGTCTATCTGATGAATCTGGGCATCTTGGGGCAATGTAGCAGTTGCTACATGTACACAGACAACCCTCTCCTCCTACCACCCAACACTACAACCTGTGAGAGATGCACTTAGCCAAACTGGAGGTAAAGCTCTCTCCAACCAAGACTGAACTTGACAGTCAATAGGAGAAGTTAAACACTTGCACCACACCACACTCATCACATAGTCCCACTAAACCTACACCACCAAAATCCACACATAGAAACAGAAAAACATTCACAGAGGCTCTCAATAATAATCTGCTCAAGCAAAAGAGACCTCCAAAGCAGAAATGTAAGCAACCTCCACCCCCAACACAACCCAAATGACACATAGCCCACAGATTCAGTGTGCCACTCAACCACAGCCCATAAGACAAAACAATGTACCCAACACACTAGTCATAGGTGACTCTATAGTCAGGCACACTGATGTCCCACTCACCAGGCTAAACAAGGAGAAGGTTACTGTCAGCTGCCTGTCGAGTGCCAGGATTTGCCACATAACCTATGCACTCAGGTCACTCCACAACAAGTACAAATATGACTCTGTCATTGTCCATGTTAGTGTGAATGACCTGAGACATACCTCCCTGGACTACATGAAAAGAGACATGGAAGAGCTCATCAATCTTGTAACCCAGGCAGGTATGACCCTAGCCCTGAGTAGCATTCTGCGATCGCCCAGAATGATAGCACAGTACAAGGACAAAATGACTGACTTCAACAATTGGATAAGCTTCTATTGTCATTCTAAGGGGATCCAGTATCTGTCTGCCTGAGATGACATGGTCAACAGACCACGATGCTTTGCCAGAGATGGCCTGAACCTGTCACCCCTGGGATTCCAGATACTGGCTAAGGCTCCCCCTACAGTGCCTTTTTTAGGCAAGGTTCAAATGACAAATTCACCACCGTAACAGGAACAGGCAAGCAAAAACTGAGGGTAATGCTACTCAGTGCTAGAAGTCTAAATCTCAAAATGCACTCCCTTGAGGCACTCCTTAAAATGGACAACATCAATATCTGTGCAGTGACTGAGACCTAGTTCAAGGCTCTGGAGAGCACCCCTGCATTACCAGGCTATAACTCATACCACACTTTTTGGCCACCTAACCTGGACTGGAACACCAAAGGCGGAGGTCTACCCATATTCATTAAGGATATCCACACTTCCAGGATAGTTGCTCAGCATAATGCATCCGAGGTTATCCAAGTGCAACTAACTCTGGGCAAAACTGAAATCCAAATTGTAGCTTGCTACAGATCCCCCCACGATGACCCAGGATTCCCACTGCTCTTTTCTTGATATATTGGAAAATACTAGGGTTCAACCAAACACCCTAATAATGGACGATTTCAACTACCCCACCATTAACTGGGAAAACTACTCATGTACCAACTCCTTCACTCAATGCTTTTTGGAATTCATAAATTCCAATGCCCTGGATCAACTTATCCACGCCCCCACCAGGGGCAACAATATCCTAGAACTAGTCATTACCAACATGAGTGACCAGTGTTCCATACCTGAAGTCAACTCCTTGTTGGTCAGATCTGACCATAAGCTAATCACCATAGATATCCACATCCCGCCCCCACCCCCCATTAAGGAAACCACAATAAAAAATTTCTCCAAAGCCAACTTCATGCTTCTTAAGACAGAAGTGGTGAACTTCATGAAACCCATGCAGATGGACAATACAGTTATGACTGCTGAATCCTACAAAAATGCACTCTATAAGCACTTACACAAGTGCATGGATCATGCTATCCTAAACAGAACCAAGATGCTATCCTCCAAAAAAAGGAAGACGATCTGGTGCTCCCCTGCCATAAACAAACTCTATAACAGAATGAAGAAACTGTTGTAAAAGGGAGTAAAATCTCATGAGTGGAGGAGCTCCCTGGTCAGCCTCAGTAAGAAGCTAAGATCCCTTATAAGATCCTCCAAAGCTAGCTATGAAAACAAAATTGCCACTGATTCTAGGGACAACCACAAAGCATTCTATAGGTATGTCAAGAATCTCAATGGCAACACCCAGATCTGCTCTGAGTTACAGCACAACGGCACAAAAATTACAGAACCAACTGATATTGCCAACATCCTGACAGATAGGTTCAGTGCTAACTTTACCCCCCTCTCACCCCCTAAAGGGCCCATATTTATAAAGAAAGAATGCAGAGTTCCTGTAATCACAACTACGTAAGTAAAACTGCACTCTCTACAGCAAGAAAGACAGCATCCATGAGACAGCACAACATCCCAGGCTGTGTTTTACCCAAACTTCAGAATGAACTGGCTCCCTACCTAAGCACTATGTTCAATCATAGCCTCATGTCAGGCTTTGTGCCCACTGAATGGCACACAGCAACAGTTATCCCACTCCACAAATGGGGAGCCACCACTGATCCCGGGAACTATCGCCCTATTAGCCTGACCAGGCTCTGGTCTGTAAGGCCATTGAACGTATCATCATGGAACTCATAAACAAAGACATTGGTAACCTCCATACTCTGGACCCCACTCAGTTCAGGTTTGTGAAAGGCAGATCATGCCTCCTGAACCTGAACGACTTCTTTGAGACAGTCACCAAAGCCGTAGATGAGGGTAAGGTGGTTCACACAGCCTATCTTGACCTTGACAAGGCTTTTGACACCATCCCCCATTCTGGAATTATAGCTAAACTCACTAAGCTAGGTATAAATCCCTACATCACAAGATGGGTTGCCAAGTGGCTCACTGTCAGAACCCACACTGTAAAAATAGCAGACTCCAAATCTGACTCCAAACCAGTGACAAGTGGAGTACCACAGGGTTCAGTCCTGGGACCTCTCCTGTTTGGTATCTACTTCTCTGAAGTACAGGCTAACACAGAAGGCCTTTGGTTAATGAAGTTCACAGATGACTGCAAATTAGGAGCCATAGTCGAGTCCCCAGATGATGTGGACATCCTACAGAAGGGCCTGACTGAGACAGGTGTCTGATGTCAGAGCTAGGGCCTCAAGCTCAATGCCAAAAAGTGCATTGTCATCCCCTTTGGTAAAAACTCTGTACCCAACTACCACATAGGTGACAGTCTACTTAATGCCGAATGTGTGATAAGAGACCTTGGGACCCAAGTGGATAGTAGTCTCTCCTTTGATAATCACATTGCCACAGTAGTCAGGAAATCCTTCTATGTGGCACATCTCATCACAAAAGGCTTCTAATCCAGGAAAAAAGTGGTCATTGTTCCCCTCTACTCGACACTCATTAGGCCCATTATAGAGTACAATGCCCCCTTTTGGAATGTACCTCACAAGACATCTGCAGCAGCTGGAAAGGCCACAGAAGTACCTAACAAAGATGCTTACTGACCTCAAACAGATGCCTTACACTGACCATCTCAAAAACCTCCAACTTTACTCCATAGCATATCGCCTACTCTGCCTAACTGCCTAACATACAAAGCCATGTCAAACCCAACGCTGTTGTACATGCTATACCTAAATAAATCCCAATCCCTCCGAGCTACCTAAACCTCCAAGGGACCTAAACCTTGTCACCCCAATAAACAGGACATGCTTGAGGGATAGATTCCTGTCCCAGAGACTTCCCATACATTGAAATAAGCTACCCATCTATGTCAAGCAAAGTTCCTCATTAGCACTCTTCAAGAAAAATCTTGATGAGTGGATGGGAAATAGGAAATACACTTCTGTGGCTCTGTTTAACAGGGGCACAGAAGAATAACTTTCTTGGGTGGCGTAAGCCAGAGAAGATTGTTGGCTAGGCTTACTTAGGCCTTTGGGATGATAACCTTGTACCTACCTATGAACCTATGAACCTATGAGTCACACTCCCACATGGTATGTTTACTGTGCATAATGCAAAGACAGCAAGAATTAAATTGCATGGAATTACTAAGAGCAACAATTGTACAGAATAAGTCGATTGAATGGATTAGTAGTGTAGTGACTGTGGTTAAACATGACAAGGTCAGCATTTGCAGTGATCCAAAAGATTTCACAGATGAATTAAAAGGGTACATCTCCATTTCCAGACTGCTGAAGAAGTTGTCATTACTATGCCTAATTACAGATTATTTTCATTGCTGGATACATACCTTGAATTTTGGAAATTTAAACCAGATGAGACAAGCTCTAAACTTTATACATTTAATCCACTGTTAGAAAGCTACCAATGTTTTTTAAGAACACCTACTGGGATTTCATCAGGTGTTTGTGGAAAGTGTTACTGACATTATTCATGACATCCTTGTCAGGAAATCTTGTGTTAAAGACGAATGAGGATGTTGTATCATTTGTGACATAAGTCACAGATGAAAGCAAGCTACAGTTGTTGCTTATCATACCTGATTGATGTCATATGTTGTATAAGGAGATGATACGCAACTTTGTAGACATAATAGGATATATTTACCTAAGTTGTCAAATATGGTCCCCGAAAGAGTACTGAATGGTCACAATCTTAACTTTCACAACATCATAGTGAACTCAAGTCCAGGACTATTGACTTCAGCCAGCCCATCCTGAACTTAATTTAGAGTTTACAATGGATCTTCTGCAGTCCATAAATTGTAAAGAAATGAAGTGGTGTGGTATTGATCAAAGCATTAGCAATTCAAATTTGCCTATTGCCTGTATAAAGTTAGTAAAAGAAGTACTCAGGTATGAACACTGCAGATAGTTCACAGTAAAGCTTCAGTGAAATAGCTATCTGTACTAATAATTGCTCCACATGGAGTCTAACTCACTAGTATAGTGCAGCATATATTTTAACTTTTACAATGTATAACTGTAAATATTATAATGTACTTTGGGGACATTGACTTCTCAGTAAATGACTGTATGCCACATACTGACTATGGGAATAGAGGTGCATGTGAATACTGTACCTTTAAGAATAGCAGTAAGTATTGGGTGTAAGTCATGTGATCAGTGTTGGGTTTTTCACTTCTGAGTAAAGGCTTGATGTAGAAGCATTTGTAGATAGATGTGTTTGTGTATTGTGTTCTTTGATGTGTTACCATGAAATGTTAACCAACAATCCTTAATAAGATACTCCTACAAGCAATCTGTTAATATCATTTTAATGTTCATAAAAAGGTAAACTAAAGAGAAATGGGCTAGTTTTGATCTGTATAGTGTGCATTTACTGGCTTGGGAATGCAGACTGTCACTTTTCATACCTGAATCACAGTATACATAGAAAGAAATGGAGTATGTATTTATGAAGGACAACAAAGACGGTAAGATGAGTGAATTTATTTTTTCCGTAACTGCCACAGCTGAGTAGTTCAAACAGTAAAGTCCTTATTTCAGGAGGAGAATTTTTCACTTTCTGTGTTGGGGTGGGGAGTTTTGCAAACATTTTTATTACCATGCAGATAAGCATCAGTATGTCACGGAAGGAGGCAGTAAACCTTCTCTGGAATGTAACATGGAGCTTGTCAGAAAAAGGGTCCGTTAATGGTCTGAACTATATCTGACTCACTCTTATCTCCACTAGTTTGGTAAATAAGAGATATAAGACTGCTTACTTATTACATTTAAAATGATGAACACCAAAATAATAGCCCTGACATTCAAAACTTACAGCCAAATGTTGCAAAAAGGAACAATTTTTAGATGGTAGACAGTAACAGGTGTATAATATTAGAACACATCCAAAAGTCTAGCAACAGCATAAGAGACACCATGGGATAATCCAGAAAAGTGTTAACTATCCTCTGAAAATCTCAAATTCATGTTAAACTTGTTTCAGTACTTCAAGCGTGTCTTGTTACTGATGAAGATGCATTTAAAACATACTCAGGGATTCTTATGTATTATATTAGTGAAAGAGCAAATATGTAATGTTGATTTTATTTTGAAAAAGCATTGAAACTGGTTTAAAGCAATGCTTTTTCTAAAGTGACCTGAACTATTAACTACTCTTAGTTGTGAGATAGCAAGAACATTCAATTTTCTTCAGGTCTATATACTTTTGAATAATGTTAAGATGGCTACTAGCAAAATTTGCTACTTTATGAAAGCACTATTAAAGTTTGCTGATCTTTATTTTTACATCTGAAAAGATTGTATAATATGGTTGGCAGTAGAAATGTGCATGTTGTAGTTAACATCTCTGTTTCAGAGATACACAAATTGAAGCCCTTGGTGCAATTTGTCCTTTTTCAGATGTGTGGTCCAACTGCAACTATTAGGAATTTTCTAATTGACTGGCAGTTTAACAGAAAAGTAGTTAGAGAAAGTCAATTTTGTTCTTTGCTGTTAGCAGAATAGCTAAAAACCTGAAAAGGTATAATATGTCATATTTCTGCATACCAGAGTGAACTAAGCCTTAAAGAAATGTAATTCTTTGTCTTTCAGGAATAGGAGAAATGGCATATTTTAATTGTTTAACTGGAATGAGATTAATTTTTACATTTAAATCCTGATTTACTTAATCAATGTTAGTGTTGACAGAAAAATTTGAAAATAAAGTAGCTTCCTTTTACTCCAAAAGATGTGCATTGTCAGGGTATATGGGGCTTTATTTGTTTTATGATGAAAGTAAATTTCTCTTGATTTTTTCTGTAGTATTGCTGGCGTGATATGAGTCACTTTGCCAAGTTACTACAATCCTGTCAATACATTTTCTTGTAATCTTGGACAGAAATCATTGTCAGTACAGCCCCAGTGCCTAGCTTCATTTTTAGTCTCACTACAGCCACTTCAGAGATAACCTAAATAACATTTCAGTTATATCAGTCATGTTGAGTAACTCTAAAACACACCAGAATATTGATTCTCAGTGATTAAATCTATTCTACTGGAACTAGAACTACTTTTCAACATACACCATTTTCTCCAAAGATTTTCTTTCACTCCTTTCATACCTGGTGTGACACAAGGAAATATTGCCAGCCCAGCAATCTGGAATTTTGTAACAATTCTATGTCATTTGTGAATATTGATATGATTTATACAGAAGTGTGTGTAAAGTACTGAGCTAAAATGTAACCACAGCATGCCCTATTGAAATAGAACAGGAATGTACTAGCACTACTGTGACTGTTTAAATGTGCATGTTTAATGGAAATTGGAACACGGGAGGTTAACTTGAAAAAAAAATCAGAGAAAATAGTTGAAATTAAATTGTTTCATAACCATGTAATAAAAGAGATGTTATCTTTC
The DNA here is from genome assembly GCF_019279795.1 of Protopterus annectens. Classification (NCBI taxonomy): domain Eukaryota; kingdom Metazoa; phylum Chordata; order Ceratodontiformes; family Protopteridae; genus Protopterus; species Protopterus annectens. The sequence goes on from NC_056727.1 coordinate 223,551,942, forward strand.
AGTTTCAGAGCAGTAGCAGACAGAATGTCTAGAGCTGGAAGTTTTTTATATTGTCTTGAAACAGAAGTAATTACTACGTTTAAGATGTAGAAGTGTTTTATTGTTTTATGACTTCCAGGATCTGCAAACGTCTGAGAGATATGTATTTTTCACAGGGAGGGGGGTTAGCTTGGGAACTTAAGTCAGGTGACAAAAAGTGATGTCATCCAAGCTAATGCAACAGTAATATTTGATATTAATTTAAGAACTCTCAAAGAGAGACTGGGCATTTTATATTTTGTCTTTGACTTAACAAGAACATCCACTCATCACCACCTTCTGCACTTGCCTTGCTGTAAGTAAGTTTTTATGGCATAGTAACTCTTTTAGGTTCAGATAGGAATCTAGTAAAGTATAGCTTAGATTTATTTTATTTATTTGAGACTGCCCTACAATGTTGTTTTAAATATTTCCTGTGATTTTGAACTCTAATGCAACTGATTATTTATTGAGTAGTTTCTCGTTCTTTATTATTTATTTATTATTAAATATATTTAAACCTTTCAATTGTGGCTGGTCTGTTTAGAGATATTTAAGCTGTTAGAGTACTTGCATATCTACTTGGTGACACTCCTAAATAGCCTTTGCCACTCCTAAATAGCCTTGCTCTTGGTCAGACTACCATTTGGATTAATAGTAGCATTACACAGTAGAATTGGACAGCCTTTGCTAAGGGCCTTAAAGTAGCTGATAAGTAGTGGCTGGTGGCAGTGGAAACTACATTATAGTCTGGGCAGAAGGGGGCATAGCTAGTAAAGCTGTGTCAGCCTTCCCCAGGTGTGTGTGTGTGTGTGTGTGTGTGTGTGTGTGTGTGTGTGTGTGTGTGTGTGTGTTTGTATATAAATCAAATCTGAAAGAGTGTGTACATCAGCTACTTGGGCAGGGACACGAAGCACTGATTGGACAGAGAGGGTACTGGAGATCTTGGTTTGGCCACTCAGCTGAGATCTAAAACCTTTAGCTGTGCCATTGGAGAGTCTTATTGGGGATCTGGAGGAAGAGGGAGAAACCAACCCTAGGCTGACTGTGATATATGTGTGCTCTTAAGGGAAATTGCACTGTACTGTGTGTGTACTTGTCATCCTCCCAGTGTGTACATTCCCCACTGTTGCCAGTGGGGAGAATTGAGTCTCCTTGATTACTGGGCCAGTGCAGGGGCATCACACCTGGCATATTGTACCCTGGAGCCTAACTACACAGTTTATTTTCACTGCTTCTCCAGCTATAGATGTCAGCGTGACCCTTTTTAATGGATACTGCTGCAGTCTTTCTTTTTTAAACCAAAAAAAATCTTCTCTGTTGGACATTTTCCATTTCTGGAATAAAACCCCTTTGTGGGACTTGAGATACAGCTTATTCAACAAGCAATCAGCCAAACCCTGCACAAACTCACATGCATCTGCAGTACTTATTTCAACTGATACCACTATGTTTGTGTTTTGTTCTATCATTAGCTCTTTTTCTTCTCTGAAAGTAGTTTCTTTTTGTGCAGCTTCACAGTACATTCTGTACACAAACATGTCCACATCTGTATCTCACTGTCCCCCGCCAAACTGACAGTGCTCAGCCTGACCATATAATTCAACAGTTTACAGTAAAACATTTACATTTCTTTTCTGGATATTTTTATGAAACCTGGGCCTTTTTGAAGTTTATTAAATGCATTGGATTTATATGGTGGTGTAAAATGGTAACAATATCTTTAAATTATTCCTAATATGGTTTAGTTGGCATTACTTATCTGTGTAGAAATTCATAAATCTTTACACTTAACTTTAACACTACTGTCAGATTTTATCATCTATAATCTCATTGACACTACAGTATAATTCTACTGTTTCATCTTCAATAGGATCAGACAAATTCAAGTGCCACACACAGCCAGCTCTGTTTTTATAGAAATATGCACGGTGCTCTCTGCTTATCTTAGCTCACTGTACCCATTTTAAAAATACAGTTCTCAGGCACACATTTCAAAAGTTCTGGTAATTTTAGCACAAAAGCACACTGAACAAACTATGCTTAGGTATGAAAAACCCTGATTATTTATTTTATTTATAAAAATATGAAAAATACTGCTTGGGATTCATAACGACTTCTTGCAATGTGAAAGCCTTAACCCAGGAGGTTAATGCATCACAGTAAGCCTTTCCAGTTAGGAATTCAGTCTCCTGCTATGGGTTTCCTGTTGTAAGTGCCTGTAGCATGGAGAACTGTCTCACTTGGGAAGCGACATGCTAATGTAGCAGCCCAGGGGAGTGGCTAATACTGCTTAGCCACGTCCTCTCCCCAGAAATAGCTTCAGCTCATGATTACATTTTTACTGTAGGAAGAAAAACTAAATGCTATATTTTGATCTTTTGAGGGTGTTCACCCATTTACTGCTATGAGAGTAGTTGTGGTACAGCTAACCACAGTGGAGCATCGTGTGCGTGTGTGTGTGTGTGTGTGTGTGTGTGTGTGTGTGTGTGCGTGTGTGTGTGTGTGTGTGTGTGTGTGTGTGTGTGTGTGTGTGTGTGTGTGTGTGTGTGTATATCTTTATCTGCCTGAGTGGTCACACTATCAGGGTTAGGTAGGGGATGCTGACTCTTTGTGTGAGTGTGTGTGTGTGTGTGTGTGTGTGTGTGTGTGTGTGTGTGTGTGTGTGCGTGCTAGAGCATGTATGCAGGTATATGTCTATGAGAGTGAGTGTATGGGAGGTTGTTTGTAGAGATTGTATTCATATGTGTATGTGTGTACATGTGAGTATATGTGTGTATGTAGGGTGGTACCCATGCTACAGCAATGCCTGGCCTGGTAGGGAGAACATAAGCAGGATAAGGTCTGACAACACAGTTTTTGATTCATAGACATGGTAATGAGCCACTAATGAGTTGATTCTCTGTGTGACTTTACCATATCTGTGAGTCAGAGTTTTTCTCAGTCACACTAATTGCCCAATCCATGTTAGACAATTAACGTGAGTGGAAAGACTCTCATTGAATCCTAACCATCATCTTTAAGCACTTCACTTGTACTGAAATGTAGTAACTAAGTTGTGTTTCTTTTACACACTTTGCCCTTTTTTAATAAATCCAGTCTCTCCATTTGTAAAATATATTTGAATTATGAGTGTTGGGAGAAATACACAGTTTATGCAGCTGCATACATTTTAAAAAAGGCAGGGCCACAGTGGTGGACTTGTTCCTCTTTGTAGTATAATAACTTATTGCGGGAATGCCGCACAGCCAGCAGCAGAAGAAGATGCTGCTCTCATGGTTCGAAGGTGCAGACTTACAGCTGTTAATTTCTCACCTTGGGACCATCAACAGAGCATTTTTGTATTCTGTAAATTAGGTTGTCTGCTTCACTGAGGCTCTTGGCAGAGCATTTCTTAGCAGGTTATTGATAGCCTCTATGACTTCCTACCTCCAAGCAGAAAAGTGTTTCAGTATGTTTAAGATTTGTAAAAAAAAATAAATATATATATATATATATATATATATATATATATATATATATATATATTCTTGACTGCAATTTAACTGAAGTCTAGATGCAGCAATAAAAGAGAAAACCTGGACTAAACCATTTATCCTAATTTGTAAATGTCATATATGTATAAAAAAAGATTATACATTCATGACAATTGGAAATCTGGATCAATGGTTTACCCCTTTTCTTCAGCTAATGCTTTTTATGTTAGTCATGGCAAGCAACTGTCTACAAAGAGAAGCAGATACCTTTGATGGACTAATATGTACCTGTGTGAAGTATGTAGAAATACTTTATTGTACCTGGTTACTTTCTGTGTGAGTAAATTTCTGAACTAGTGGAACCATTGTTTTTTATTACAGTCAAACATGTTAGCTGTACAAGGTCAACAGAGTGGTTATAATTGTTGGGAAGGGGAACCTATATGTCGATAAACTGCTTGATATGTGTGTTAGTGGGTTGTCAGTAGATGAAAGTAACTGACCCTTTTGTTGTTTGTTCATTTGTGACCATTTTTGGAATCACAGTCAGACATCTATCATATTTCTCATCTTCATTGCTTAAGAATTCTGAACAAAGACAAAATTAATGGAGAGACATATGCCCAAAATCAGGGACAGTTTCTATATGGTACTGTAATTCACTTAAAAAGTTCATAGAACAACAGGTTTTGTATTAGCATGCATTTTCCAAAAATAATAAGTGACTAATGTTAATCCTCATTGATTTACCAGAATATAAAAAAAAAAAATACCAACAGCAGATCAAAAATAAAAGGGAAAATTACAGCAATTCTGCAAAATTCTGGACAGGTGAGATGTGTCTGAAGTGTACACATTCAATAAGCTGGCTGCAATAGATGGATGCCAGAATCATCTGCAGGTTCCCCTGCTGATGTATAACCATCATTAACTAGTCACTGATCTGGCGCATACCTCTCAACTGTCCAGATTTTCACAGAATGTTCAGACTTTTGCTTCATATTTTGGGTCTGTTTCTCATAAAAATTGGGGGTTTCTGAATTTTTGTGGGAAATCAGTAAGGATCAAATTTACTAAATAATGACAGGCATTTGAGTTTCTAACTACAGATCCTTCAGAAAATGCATGGTAACAAGAGACCTTTTATTCTAGCAACTTTCTAAGTTTCTAAGAGCAACATTTAACATGTGGCCCTATTTTTGCCCCCCCCCCCCATTATTTTTGTCTTTGTCCAGATTTTTTTTACTAACAGGTTGAGAGCTATAATATGGCATTGTCAAACAATTTATTGTGTTTGCTGAAATCTGTGTAAAAATAATTGTTGCAATTGCTTACACTGTGTGTGCGTGTGCGTGTGTGTGTGTGTGTGTGTGTGTGTGTGTGTGTGTGTGTGTGTGTGTGTGTGCGTGCGCTGTCTGTGGGAGTTACAGTGTATTTAAGACTAACATGTTGGCCATGATTTCTTTAACTTTTCACCATAGTCAGGCATTCACATTGTACACAATAAGTGTCTGTCTTTGGTGGTCTGAGCAGAACATGTGTGAATGCAACTTATTATTGGCATAGTGGCATAGCATGAAGTGTTGTAATCTCACAGAGCTTTGCTATCTCTGTTCTTTGCTGTGGCTCCTCTGTGTAAATGGCATGTCCCTCCTCTCTCTTTATGGGTTTATCCAGATACTCTGTTGGCTTTCTGTGACACTTCAAAGATATGCCACAGGTGAACTGGCAATTCTCCATTTGAAAGAATGTTCTGTGTGTGTGTGTGTGTGTGTGTGTGTGTGTGTGTGTGTGTGTGTGTGTGTGTGTGTGTGTGTGTGTGTGTGTGTTTTTCTGTGAGACTTATTTTGTGAGAATGATTTGTGTTTTTGTAAACATTTGTTTTCTCAATTCATGGGAAGTTACTATTTTGCCAGCTTTGAGCATTAAGGCTTAGGCACAATTTATTTCTTCCTTTAAAGAAAAAAAAATGGATTGAATTTCTTTCTTTAATGATAAATTTTGCTCAAGCCATCACTGGATCAAAAGGTTGGGAAAAAATCTAAAATGCACCTCAGAGCATCTAGAAGCATATTGTTTCTTGGGGCATAGTGGTCCTGAGACACCCAGCTTAATTACATTGTTTCTTCCACAGTCATTAGAGTGCAGTCTTTGCCAGTCAACATGAGTTAAAGGGATGCAAAAAAAACCTGAAGGGTAAGGCAAAGCATGAGCAAACAAGTGGATGGAGGTAGGTAGTATCCCAAAATATTATTCATGTGTGCTCACAAGTATTTGTTTGCTTACTTTATTGGTAACTATTATTTTGTCAGCTTTGAGCATTAAACACTGGTCACAATCGTTCCCTCCTTTAAAAAAAGAGTGCAGTTATTTTCTTAATCATGATTTTTTCAGGCAATCCCTGGATCAAAAGGCTGAGAAAAAAGCCCTCTAAAATGCAATCTGAGAGCATCCAGAACCCCATGGGCCTTCTGGGGCCTAGCAGACCTTGGCCTTCATTGGACTAACTCTTCTACAGTTAATAGACTGCAGTCTTGGCCAGTTTATATGTACTGAGAGGAAGCATGAACGGCATGAGAAGACAAAGTATAAGAAAAAAGGTAATCTGGGTGGCATGTGAAGCCTTCAATTACTGGAGTTCTGTGGGCCTGGCTGCCACGTTTTATTACTGAAACTTGGTAGTATCGCACACTGGCATTTATGTGAACATACCCCTATGGCATAGAGGGTGCTGATGAAAATGAACATGTGTCAGACTAGCAAGTATGGCGTGGTACAGAGGCTTGTCATGGTGCGTATCATAATCCAAGTCTACCTGCTGTCATTCACAGTCTTGTTGTAAATCAACACTGTAACCGAAAAACACTTGGTGTAATGTGCACAATGAGTTATGTAGTCCCAAAAAACAGTGCTCATACAGACAATGTGTGCTATGTTCTGCAGTGTTGTTGCATAACTTCTGTCTTTTATGGGAGGTTGTGGAATACGGTTCTGTGCACCATAGTGCCATGGCATCACTGATAGCTTTTGGAGGAGGTGCATTATGGCTGCTTTGTGTACAGTTTGTAAATTCTTGGCTATAACCTTCATTTAAATAACCTTTTATTCATACAAACAATCAATGATAGCTTGTTGCTTGTTTATATTTATTCTAATAGCATTAATATTCATAATTTCTGGCGTTACAGTTTGATTTGTTTGAATTTTACAGCTCTGAAATCACTGTTATAAGACAGTTGCTCACTGGTGAGTTTCAGCAACTTCATTATGTCCCCAAATGTAACAGTAATGATTGTTCAATCATGCAGCCACCACATACCCCCTTAGTTCTTCTCCTTTACTACTACTTACACAACGCCAAATGCTATTTTAATCAGCATAAGGTTTCCTCTCACTGATTGATTTTTCTATTTCTTATGAATTATTGTTCTTTAATTATAGTTAACTTCCGCACACATCATCTAGTCTCCTTTCTATTTTTTGTTTTGTTTATTTGCACAATTAACACAGATGCAAAAGCTGAGATGAGTGCATCAGCTTTACCTGTTGTTTGAATACTAAAGTGTGCTTCACAGAACAGACATATACAGTGAAGGACAGATTGGTGGGTCAAATGTACTTTGAAGCATAATGCAGATGCGTCAAGTGCCTATATTATACATGGGATGTGTCAACAGCAGTTCAAGAGACAGTTGCTAAAACTTACATATCATACCGCTCAACTGTACAGACTTTTTTAGAATGTCGAGATATTTGGTCTGTTCCTCATAAAACTTATGGTTTTCTGGCACATCACTGATAATTGCAGCCACTTAATAATGAAATATATTTGAATTTTAGACTTTCTATCTTTCAGAAAATACATGCTAATGCTAATCGTGAAATTTTAGCAACTATCTAAGTTTATAAGAGCAATGTTTTAAACATGCCCCTATTTTTGGGTCTTTGACCCCCATTATTTTAGGCTGTGTCCAGATTTCTTCCACTAAGAGGTTAAGAGGTATGACATACATCTACAGTGCATTCTGCAAGTTAACATCCTAGATGGTTATGCAGAAGAGCTCAGTTAAGGGCATAATGGAATATTGTGTGCTCTGTACTATCAGTTATGCCTATCTATCAACATTTTGGCCAGACCATCAGAATACTTTTGATAAGTGCCATGGGATCCTTTGCATCTACCAAAGCTACCCCAACTGAAGCTGAAAGACTGCACACTCAAAAGTTCAGCACCCTCCCCCAATGCCAGTGTTAGTAATCCAGTTACTTGGAGTGGAAGTAGAACCCACAGCCTTCTGGTCCTCCAGCACCAAAGGCAAATGTGCAACCTGCTGAGCCACTACAGTGGCTTTATTAGAGTGATAATGAAAGTTTAACAGGGATATTGCCAATGGCATCAGACTCCTTGTTAAGCAGTGAAACGGAATGAAAATTAATATGGAAAACTACACATCTGTGCCACCTCAGGAAAAGATAAGTGGTGACAAACATGTAACTACTCCAAAAGTGTAGTATTCAATTTGATCAGAGAGACAGAGAAACAGGAATAGAAGAAAAAGATCAAGGCCATCAAGGCCTGGCCTGTGCCTCTTACTGAGAGACAGATTAAGGACATTTTGAGAAGAGCTGACTACCATAGGAGATGTCTTCTCTGAAGTGCTGTGACTGAACTCTTGGCATATACAGAAAATGCTCAAAGTATTCCATATAAAAGATTATGTGTATGCTTTCTAATGGTTTAAGGATGCAGTACTTTTTTGGTGGCTTAAGGATAAACTGCTGTGGATCATCTAATTTGCTTGCACAAAAAATGCAACTGTACTCTTTACCCCATACCCCCCAAGCTCTTCTCCATTTTACTCCTGGCTAACCGCTCTACCTACCTCTCTCACAAATATAGTTAGAATAATATCTAAACTATAAATTCTAGCCTCCAGGCTATTTGCCTATCTTTCTCTGCCAAATAAAATTGTCATCATCTGTTTTCTTTGCTGAATGCCACTTGTTGATTGTTATGCTAAGTTCACTTTGTAATCATTCATGTATCTAAACCATGTATTGTGCTATGTTTGCATTCTGTATGTATTGTGTATGTATTGTGGAGCTTTTCTCCCTGGGCCTCCACTGAAAACGGGCTCCACAAGCCCAGTGGACCTCCTCGGTCATCAAATTGGAATAAATAAATAAATGTATGGCTGTTTCAACAGACTGGGCTGGTATTGTCCTAAATAAGGACATGCTGCAGTAAGATAAAGCAGTAATGCATACTATTAGAAGCCTCTGCCAGGGAATGAAGAATATGCTAAGAGAGAATATGTAAAGACAATGTGAGTTCTGCTGAAGCTGTGATATCTCTTCACAATCAGCCCCCACCCCATGAAATGGTCCCAGAGGACAAATAGATAAGCCACTAAACTACTGTACTACAGTTCCACAATGTTCACACAGCTCAGAGTGAACAAATAAGCAATAAATACACGTTACTTCTTTAACTACTCCCAAGTCTAATGTGAGCAACCATGTCTCATGGTGGTTACCCAAAAGAGACGTGCCTCACATCCTGAGAATTGTACTGAACAGTAAGGCATTGTTGCTTTCTACTACACATTGGGAATAATTGCACAAAAATCATTAGTTTAACTGCTAATGTACAACATAATTATGCTGTATTGTGTAACAGGTTCTAGGATTGTGTAACAGTTTCTAGGACTATGACTCTGAAAAATTCTCACAGAAAACTTTAACTCAGCTGGGGATTCCAAGATGGTGGTCGTCTAGTGTACACCCTCTGCACAGAGCTCCCTACCTCAGTTATAGCTTCTTAGGAAAATTCCCTCTTGTAAGTGTCAGTAACTATGTTCTAAAGAAAAGGAAAAGCTACTTCATTTCCAACTTTCTGGATCAGTGGCCTATTTAGCCCTATCAGGATAAAAAGCATCTTATTTACCTGTCAGTCTGGGTTGGTGTTTCAGCCACGTGTATCCGAAGGGCCTAAAATCATCCTCTGCACACCCATTATTCAAAGGTGAATCAGATAAGCATGGCAAATGAACTAGACACTATGGAGACACAAACTACAAAAGCAAAGTTATCAGCAATCTTCTCTCCAGAAAAGGAGGTAGTCTCCAAAAGACAGAAAATTAATAAGCAGACATCGGATCCCAGTAAAACCAGCGCTAAAACCAAAGCTGAATCCAATTTTCACATGGACGAACTCAAACAGGCGCTCCAACCTATTCAACTTGCCATACAAGGTTTTTCTGAACAACTTGCCAAGCTTGGCAATACTATCAACCAAATCGCTGACAGAGTGGACACCCTCGAACATAAAACACAGTCAAATGAATCTCTAATTCAGACTCTATCTGAAGAGCTTTGCACCAAAACTACATCTATAACTGATCTTCAATTAAAACTAATGCACCTTGATGCAAGAAGTCGACGCAACAACATTTTAATCAGAGGGCTCACTGAGATTTACGAAAACCATGTCTTACTAAGCATAACCAAACAGATTTTTGAGCTGCTCCTGTGCTCGGATGGCTGCACTACTGACATAACAGTGGAGAGAGCACACTGTGCCATGCACAAACGACAGGACCCCACTGCTCCACGTCAAGTCTACACCAGGTTATTAAACTTCCAAGACACTCAAAAAATCTTACTAGTTGCCAAAAAACAAAAATCCTTTACATGGAATAGCCACAAACTAGCATTCTCACAAGACCTACCTCTCTCTAGCAAGACAAGCAGACAAAAACTAGCTCCATTTTGCGCTGAGTTAATTAAAAAGGATATCAAGTTCCAAATGCGATATCCGAGCATATTAATCTTCTTCTACAATGGTACAAGATACACAGTCAATTCTCCAAAAGAGGCGAAAGAAGCATTTCTCAAAGCCTTTAACAGTGCTCCAGAGTTGTAATATACCTGTTTATCTAAGCCTCATCAACTAAGGCTATGGTGTGGTTTTCTACTCACCGGATAACAAAGGATTACCTCCAATCACTCCTCTAGTGGTGGTCAAGTTTCTATAATGTTTTCTTTTCCAGTTTTTGGTTTGCTTGTTTGCTACCCACCTTTCAAGTAGCTAGGAATCATTTTGGCACTGTTTTGTTGTCTAGGGGTCACATTTGCCTCGCAACTTCCAGTTGCTCTCACACAGAAACCTCCCCCCTGCTTATAGCATCAAAAGCTACACGAGCTTGTTCTATGTCTCTTCGCCTTGAGCTCTCTAGCCTGGTTACACCAACTTTATAACTTGACAAGCCTCCTGAGAGTTGTCAAGCATTATGGATGTCTTATTCTTTATTATCGGCACTATCGATCGAGAGGCTTCAGATGCTCATCAGGTAGGAACTCAAAAGATTGACTAATTGTATGTGCCTCCGTCAAGTTGCACCGCATCTTTGTTGAGTGCATATACTTATAAAGCGCCAGTCCCACTCCAACAAGGATTTAACATTTCAAACAAATTCCCAAAATAACTGTGGGTCGCTCTCTCTGCTCTGTATACCATACAGCAACCTCTTCAGCTCGCCAAAATCCCTGATGATTGTTGGTATCGTTCCAGCTAATCCAGACAACATCATTTTTGTTCATATAATTCGTCTGGCACATTGTTTTGACTGTTGAGACTAGAATTACAGTAGCTATTTATGTCTGATTCAATAACTAGTACATACTGTAGAATTTCTGTTTTGATTAGAGAAAACTATAAGTCAAAGTGCGACTTGGTGGTCTGTGCTGATCAAGTACGCTTTAATCCAATTAACTTCTTCAGTATGCAAACAGCTTGTAGTTTGGTATATATGCCTTCCCTACACTAGTTCTAAAGATTAGCTTATAAAAGCTATGTATTGGAGGAAAGATTGTATACAAGTAATGTACCTTGACTTAAATTTAACATTATTTTGTCAGATACATACTGAACTGTTGACGCTTGTGTTAACAATGTCACTTATATCATTTTTTCAGGTATAAAGGTTAATAGTATGCTGGTTATTATTCTGACTTTTGCTAGCTGCCTTACAGTTTTAAACAATTACTACGCAACATTTATACAAACATAATCGCTTATAGGAAATTTTAGGAGGGCATTTCCAGTTTTTTGAGTGTTGTTGTTGTTTTTACTTTAGGCAGATTATCATATGCCCAAGCAGATTCCGTGATTCTATTCTGAATCAGCACCTTTAAGCTTAGAAGAGATATTTCCTTACTGAGATTTACTAGTGCAGGCATTATACAGTCTTGCCACAGTGATATTAGGTCATGTTATTGTTTGACCTAACAATTGTTTTATGATGACTGTTATGGTATATAGGTTAATCCTGTACATAATATGGTCTTGGTCTCCTACGAAGCTTGACCATTGTAGTCTACTTTACATAATATTCCTTCTTGTTATCCTAGTGGTCTTTACCTGTGATTACATTGCTATACTGATTTTCATAATAATCTCTAGTTCGCAGAGTTAGTTCATATACCTGCTAGTGATTTAACCTGCATCATACCACTTTTATTACTTACGATTATTATATACAACTACGTTAATAGCGCATACTGTTCTTTTTTGTTTTCTTTTCTGCCTCCTCTTTCCCTTTCTCCCCTTTTTTTCTCTTTTCTTCTTTTTCATTATAATTACAATACTATATTATTCATACCTCTAGTGCTGTTTATGTGCTGCTATATGCATAAATGAATAGTAATGGGTTTCGTCTCACAGTTTCTTTCTTAAAATTCAGCCATTTACTATTCTTATATAATATCCTACTCTCCTAGTTGAAATACTTCTGGAATTATATATGTTGGCCCTCTCTTTACATTACCTAATGAGCTTTAGCCATCATCATAGATTACCTGCTCCCTTCATAATAAATATAAGTCTACCAGTTTTATCCTTACTTCTCCTAACCTTCCACTTTTAGTGGATGCTCTTAGTTGCATTGTAATAGGGTTCTAAGATGATCAGTTTTTGGATGAGTATTTTTATGTACATATGTATAGTACTGTTGTTTTATCATTTGTTTCTCTCAGGTTATTGATAGTGTTTTTCCTCATATTTTGCTACTATTGCTAGTTAAAAGGCTATGTTACTCTTACCAGTGTTATCGTACTTCTTCACTTAAGGGGTATGGGTTGTTGGGCACCGGGTTATATCTGAAGGAGTACTGTGCTACCTTTGCCATTGTTAGTATATCTTTAGAGGTTGGAAGATTGAAGTGGATCTCCATTGCCTTTGTGTACCCAGTTTTAGATGTCATCTCCTCCCCTTATGTGTTATTGGTACTATATCTGAGAGAAATGGTTAATCAAGCCCCAAGCCTATTAATCTATATTAGTCAGTGAACATGGCTTGGTCCATTGATTCGTGGAACATAAGAGGCCTACAAAATAAAGCTAAGAAATGTCTGCTACTACATCTGGTGTTTAAATCACAGGCTAATATTTGTTTTTTGCAGGAAACGCATATGCTCAAGGAAGATTAGATGAAAGAAACTAACAGAAAATGGATAAAATCTATCATAGCCGTGGGTGATAGCTCCAACTCAAAGGGTGTGGCCATTACAATTAAGAAAGAATTTCAGGGGGTAATCAATGATGTAAACTCGGATAAAAACGGTAGATGGTGCTATTTCACATCTAATTTCCCTAACTCTATCAAACCAGTCCTCTTTCTAAATGTTTATGGTCCATGTTCACAACAACAAGTCTTTATAATGGAGATTTATAACATTCTTTGCACATTCCAAAATTACCAATTCATACTAGGTGGCGATTGGAATGCTGTTATAGATCCTAGCATAGATCGCACCAGTAATTCCCACTCGTACAATTTCCAAGCCTCATTAGCTCTAGAGGAACTAATGTCTGACTTCAACCTTATGGATCCTATCTCATTCAGTGAGATCTCAACTAAAGAAAAAATATACACATACTATTCGAAATGTTACAACACTTGGTCGTGGTTTGATTTCTTCTTAATCTCTGAATCCCTGTCAAATTTTAAGTTAAACTTCTTTGCAGAACCTAGGTTTTTATCTGATCATGCAAGAATTTCCTTCAAGATTATATCCACTTCAAAGATGCCTTCGACTCCCTTTTACAGCAACTGGACTCTAAACAATAACTTACTGAGTTATCAATGACATAATCCAAGAATCTAATGATATCTTGGCAGACTTCGACACCAATCTTGAGCTCTCTCAAATTCCCCTAGATATTCAATGGGCGGCCTGTAAAGCCAAATTGAGAGGATTCTTGATCAACAAGGCCTCTTGCTATAAAAAGCTTAACAAAAATAAGGAAGCTAATCTGATCTTAAACATTTCCACCTTAGAAAAGAAACAGAGATTAAGCCCAGACCCTGGGTTAGACAAATTGATCAATAGTACTCAAAAAGACTTACTAGAACTTCATCAACAAAACTATTCTTTGCAAGAACAAAAACTTATTGCAACTTATTCTGAGTGGGCACAAATTCCATCTAAGACTCTAGCAAGAATAATAAAAAACAATCAGTGTTCTCCCAGAATCTCTATATTACAGTACCAAAATAAAATTAATAAATCTGACTCAGAAATAATTCAATTGTTTCATTCCTTTTACTCAGATGTTTATGGCAGAAAGGAAGATAACACTCCTAACTCACATATGGCGAACTTTCTGAATACTATTAACTTCCCCTCCCTGAATGAAAATCAAAGGTCCCTGTTATCTGCTCCGCTGGAGCTTCAAAAGATCCAAGATGTTATTACCAACTTCAAATTAGGCAAATCCCCAGGCCCTGATAGGTTCACTATCAATTTCTTTAGAGTCTTTAATCTAAGAATTTCTTCTATTCTTTTAAAGGTATTTAACTTCATTATAAATAATGGAATTTCTGACTTGCACTGGAATACCTTGAAAACTATTCTGATCTTAAAAAACAAGCAAGACAAAGCTGATCCCCACAACTACAGACCCATCTCATTGATAAACATCGACATAAAGATCTTATTGTCTATTCTGGCCAACAGACTTAAAAAAGTTATGCCCTTTTTAATTTCCCCTGACCAGGCAGGTTTTATGAGTCATAGACACACTTGGGATAACACCCTAACTCTTGACTCCCTAATGCAATTTACAAAAAAAGAAAAAAACCCGATCTATGCTTAACATTAGATGCTTCCAAAGCATTTGACAGAGTAAATTGGGACTTTCTGTTCTTAACCATATCTCACTTTAGTATACCCAAAGCTTTTTCTGATATGATTAAATTACTATATAAAAATTCCTCCACCTATCTATATGTAAATAAAAGAATATCTAACCCAATTAGGATTACAAATGGAACAAGACAAGGCTGCCCATTATCCCCTTTTCTTTTTAATATATTCATTGAAACCTTTTTCCTATATATTGTTCAGAACACTTACCACTCGATTCCCAAAGTTCTAAATACTAATATAATGTTTTCTGCTTTTGCTGACGACCTTAATTTATATTTTCAATATCCCAACACAGATCTGTGTAAAATCATAAACACTATTAATAAATTCTCTAAGGCTTCAGGTTATCAAATCAACCATAAGAAATCACACATTTTTCCAATTAATCCTGTAAGTCATAAAAATAACTACTTTCCGGTTTCTCCCTTTCAAACAACTTTCAACCTTAGTTATCTTGGCATACACTTTGAACACAATCAAGCTTCCATGTTTCAAAATAACCTACTTAGAACATGGACTAAAATATTACAGGACCTCCACAGATGGGAACTCATGAATCTGTCTTTTCTATCCAAAGCTGCGATAGTGAAAAATGAATGTCTTGCCCAGACTCCTTTACCAATTTAACGCCTCAAATCATATTGTGTCTAATATTCTATTCTCTAAAATAAATAAAGAATTAGCCAAATTTATTTGGTTTCCTAAATCAGTTAGGATATCTTACTCTAAGCTAGCATACCCAAAGGTAAAGGGTGGTCTAGGTTTACCAAATCTTCAACTCTATTACACGATTATTTGTGCAAATAGAATCTTGACTATTTCAAAACCTTATCAGGAAGACTATAATTCATCCCCTTCCTGGATGAAAATATGGTACCAACACGTTGTCACCAATAAAATTAACCCAAAAGCTCTCCCTTTTCTTTCCCTGACTGTTACTAACAATTCCAATTTATCCAGCACCCTAAAATACAAGATCAGATTATTCCAAAAACTGGTAAAAACCATCACCCTTGATAAAAGCCTTCCTTTACTTCAACCACTTAATTTAAATCCAAACATCAAGATCAATAATATGATGATTAATCTCTCTGACTTTCCTCTTATTAAGGATTTTATGGTATGGGATATTTTCAAATATAAGGATAAAACACTTTCCGATCTACGACTAATTCTTAAAGTCAATAACAAATACACGGTTATTCTCCGACAATTAAGAGAATTAATCTCATCACAATTTGCTAATCTCCCAGCCAATTGTCAGGACATTACCAGACTCTGTGAAATTATAACTACTGTCTCGAGTTCAGAGAAAATGCTCACCAGATCTTACAACCTTTTGAATTCTATAATACATAACTCAGACTGCCTTTTCTCTAGTTATTGGGACAATCAAGGAATCCGTATTATGGAGGAACAAAAATTATCTGCTATAAAAATTACCTCAGAACTATCCCCATTTAAAAAACTAATTTACACACAATTGATGATCAATAATAACTGTTATTACACACCTTCTGTCCTCAATAGGTTTGACCCCAAAATTTCCCCTTCCTGTACTTGTTCCTTTCCAAAAGCAGATCTTCTTCATATAGTTTGGTTCTGCAAACATACCCACAAACTTTGGTGTTCGTTAAAGGTCCGCCTCGAGAAAATGGGATACCACAAATCCACCCTTTTCTGGGAAACAGCGATCCTTCACATCCCCATCACTAAGTTACCTAAGTTAAAACATCATTTACTAATCACTCTTTGCTCCCTTATTAAATTATATATCACTAAAAACTGGATGGATTGCACTAAACTTTGTTGGAATGGTTTCAAGAAGATGGCTTTGAAATATATTTCAGCGCAAAAGCTTATCATAAAAGGGCCTAAGAAAAAAAGCCTACTTTAAAGAAGTCTGGAGATGTTTGTTTGACTAAATTCTATATGATTAATGTAGCTTGTAGCTTACTATCTCAGAATATAGTACAGCTCCCACTTTAAGTTTTCACTTGGGGATTCGCTGATATCCCTTATAACTCTGACTTTTCTCTACTAATCTATTCCTCTGTATGGTAACACCTTAGTTTGTAAATATTGTATATAAATTAGTTTGTTTATAGATTTAGGCTGTACTATTTTTGTTTTGCATATCTGTCCTTGCATACAATGTTCTGCTATTCATTCATGGATTTTTTTCTTTCTTTTTTTTTGTACTGTTCTGATATTTGTGAAATAAATAAAAAGTTTAACTCAGCTGCAGAAATATATTCTGTAAGAAATAAGATGTGTCTAACTTTTTGTCTTGAAGCAGACTGTGTGTGTGTGTGTGTGTGTGTGTGTGTGTGTGTGTGTGTGTGTGTGTGTGTGTGTGTGTGTGTGTGTGTGTGTGTGTGTGTGTGTGTGTGTGTGTGATTAGAAATGGCAGACCCTAAATTTGTAAGACCTTTTGGAACAGCCAGTGAAAAGACACGTGGAGAGAAAGATATGCAAGTAAAAAGAAGATGGGAAATAACCAACTCATATAATGCAGTTAGGGACCGTTATTTTGGGGAGAGGCTTATTTCAAGAATAAAAACTATCTTTTGTGTTTCGAGAATATAAATCAGAAAGAACAAATGCACCTGACTTCTCTGTTGAGAATGGATGGTAACCTGACCCCTGCAACTAAGGATGGCAATAAAGGCAACTTACTGAAAATGATTTCCTGCAGACTGGATGGCAGCAGTAGCACAAACATGCTGTAGAACCAGACAGTTCAGATTCTTGTCCTTTTTAATCGTCTATAAGACATTACTTG